>NC_051399.1:50587115-50592115 GCF_015228065.2 Penaeus monodon | reverse complement strand
ATATTATATATATTATATAGATAATAACACACACACACACACACAACACACACACACACACACACACACATATTATAATTATATATATATATATATATATTATATATATATTTTATTATATATAGTATATTATATATATAAATATATATATATATATATATATATACGTATAATATATATATTATATATTTTATATATATATATATATATATAATAAAATATAATAAAGCCGACGGGGGCGCATGGCCGCATTTACTCTTCGCTTCTAGACACGAGGGTCCCTATATGTATACTATATATATAATATATATATATCAAAGCAAATTCAAAAAGCGAAAAAGCTATGCAGTGAGCAAAAAATCATGAACTACAATAAGCAATAATGAAACCATTAAACAAATGGTATTTTTTATCCCTATGGTTTTAATTAAGGTTTATATTTACGACAAGCTATTCGATGTAAATATAAACAGTCATATATGGCTTGTTCATTATCCGAAAATAACTAACGATCACATTGGCAGTCATGGTGATTTAATGATATTGATGTTGAAAATTCTGCTGACGGCGATGATGATGATGGTGGTGACGATTGTATTAATAATGCAGCGACTGGTGTTACTACTACGGCTACTGCTACTAATGTCTACTGGTAAGAATGGTAGTAGCTTCAGCCTAACAGAACCTAATGCAGCCTACAAATTCTCAGATGGAATCAATCCGCGCCCGTCGCGCCCGACTCGAAGAGATTATCCACTCCATGCGCCTCCCGCCTCTGACACAGGACTCGCAATCAGTCCACGGCTCCTTATCGCTCCTGAAGGGACAGGAAACTAGGGGTCCTCCCTCCGACTGGCTGTCCAGTAGACGTGGGCCGTCGCTCTCGGATCCCAACACGCCCTTGAAGTCGTCCACAAGCAGAAGACCCCAGCCGCTGACACCCGACAAAGGCGTTCAGTCCTATCCCTTCGTGTAAGTAGTCATGGCAGGGGATAGACATGTGTGAATCTATGTTAGTATGTAGAAGTTTGTATCGATACCAAGGTATGTAAGTGTGCGAGGGTATTATACATGTGTGAATGTGAGCAAAAGATAGAAGGACCAACAGAGAGCGAAAAGAGGAAGAGAGTCAGTGATTAGGGAAAAAAGTGTTGGTAACTAAAAGAAATACAAATAACACAATGCTTCACAAATTCTCTTTTTCCATTCCAGGAGCAGACCGTATGCCATCCCATTGCCAGGTATTGGCCAGCGATCCCACTTGACGCCTACTCCGCTGCCTCAAAGAGGGGTGCGAGACTTATTATTTTTATATCTATCCATTCATTTACACTGTACATATATAGGCCTGTTTAATAAAAACTAATACAGAAATTTATGCGCGCGTGCACACACTCACATACACATATACATACATACATATATATATACATATATATATATATATAAATTATAATATATATATATTATAATATATATATATGATATATTCAATAATACCAACAAATGTGTGTGTGAATATCTTCATATGTAAATATAAATATAAACATATTACATTATAAATAATACATAAGTTCAGCCGTGTTGCAAAGACATAAAAAAACAACTGTGGTTGTAGATTCTGCGCAGGTGTGTGGGTATATTAATTATAATAATATAAATAATATTATATATATAAAATATATATATTAAATATATATATAAAATTAAGTACCAACCAAAACCCAAACCACACCCCACACACACACACACAACACACACACACACAACACACCACAAAACAAAAATATAATATAAAATTAAAATATAATATATTAATATATATGGTTTTTTTTTTTGTGGGGGTGGGGTGTGTGTGTTTTGTTTTGGGGGGGCGTGTTTTTTTTTTAACAATCCCGTTTTGTAGTACAATGTATGTTGGAGTATATGTAAAGTAATTTTAAAAGATGTCTAGGGGAAGCAGCGGAATAATTACAAGAATGAAAGGTTTATTTTAAAGTCAAAATTAGTTTACAAATTATTTTGAGGTTCGAATATTGCAGCTTTTTTTTTCTAATTAAAATTTTTATAAAATTATTGTATATTTTTTATTTCTATTATTACATTTGATTATATTTTTTTTATCTATGTTTTATCCTTTACTTTTTATAAGAATTGTTGATTATTAAAAGATATTGTTTTTTTCATTACATATAGAATTTTTTTCCCACTGGGGTTTTATTCAAATTGAACTATTTCACACGTTTAATTTTTCTTTAAAATTATATTAACATAACACAAAGCACAAAATTAAAATCCCAAAACATCACTATTCCTCTTATTTTTTACCTCATACCCTAACACAAAAAAAAATAAGAAAAATATACTTCCCAGATATTTTAGGGCCCCCCCGAAAAAGTTCAAGAGTTCAAACTTTTAAATTTTTCAAAATTAGTCCATTTAATCCCCGGTCCCCTGGGAGAGTGAAGCAATGGCCGCTCAGTCGAGACTCACGTTTTCGGGTCCACGTCGCCCCCCAGGTGGGACTGTGCCCCCCGCTTCGGAACCTGGGTTTGCGATCCCCATGCTCGAGCCAATACGAAAACTAGTTTTGAACACGTTTTTTTTCCTTTTGGGGCGCATAGGCCCTGAATTGAGGGATTTAATAGGTGTGGGGGTGGGTGTTTGTGTTGTTTGGGGTGGTGTTTTGTGGTGGTGTTGTGTGTGTGGTGTGTTTGTGTGTGTGTGGTGTTTTGTGGTGTTGATGGTGCCTTAATTATATATATTATATATATATATATAAAATTTTATATATATTATATATAGATTATTATATATATATATATATAAATATATATATAAATATAATATATTTTTAAATTTTAAAATTTAAAATATATTATAAAAATTATTACATATCTTTTATATATACATAATATTTATAAAGATAATAAATATAATACAATAATATATTTATATTAAACTAAAAAAATTTATATTATATATATATATATAATAATATATTGTGTGTTTTGTGTGGTGTGTGGGGTTGGGGTGTGTGTGTTGTGTGTTTAGTTGTGGTAGTGGTGGTGGTGGGGTGTGTGGTGTGTGTGGTTGGGTGTGTGTTGGGGGTGGTGGGTTGGGGTTGTTGCCTGGGTTGTTATTTTTACAACACACCCATTATGTATATATTGGTGTACATATACATACACACACACACACACAACACACAGGTGTGTGTGTGTGTGTGTGTTTGTGTTGGTGTGTGTGGTGTGTGTGTGTGTGTGGGTGTGGTTGGTGTGTGTGGGGGGTTGGTGTGTGTGTGTGTGTGTTAGTAACTAATTTAAAACATATATTGGTTAATATTAAAATTTAAAATTATATAAAAATAATAACACACACAAAATATATATAAAATAGTTAATAATATTTTAAATATAATAATATAAAAATTATATTATATTATATATATTATACACAAATACACATACATATATATATTATTATATATATTATAATATATTAATATATAATATATATATATATTAATTATATATATATATATAAATAAATAATATTTTATTTATTATTTGAAAGGGGGTTTGGTGTTTGGTATATTTTTATAAATTTTTAATGTAATACATTATATATATTATAATATATATAATAATTATAAAAAATATTTTTTATAATTAATAAATATATAAGATAATGTTTATATTATATAATAATAATATATATTATAAAATATATATATATATACATATATAATATATATATGTATATTATACTCTTCGGGGAAGGGTTTTCATCGATTGCCCAAGCCCCGACCCCAAAAAGTTTTCCCCCAGGCTCCTCCCCCGGGTTGTCTCGAACAGAGACAGCATGGGGGCGGATATCATATGGGAAAAACGAGCCAGGGGCTGTATAGCCTGAGTTGGTGAGGGATTCTGCAGGTAATAAGCCTGACCAGTCTCACAGTGAATTTTTTGGGACACGTGGCCCTGTAGAAGGACCAGCTACAAAAGGCTTTAAAGACGAGATTCCAAAGTAAGATAGGTAAATTTTTTCATACGTACAAAAAAAAATAGCAGTATAGGGACTTAAAAAACATGTAGCTTGGTACTTTGCAAGGCCCCGGCTTTCCCCAAATACTTTTGTCAAAAAATTTTATGACCCCGCTCCCGGGCCGATAATTCCTGGTCGACAGCCCAGAGTCATAAAACTGGCACCCGAAGTTTTAAAAAAGCTCTCTGGGACCCGATCTATCATTGCAAGCAATACCATTGAACAGAATTCCCCTAGCAGGCCCCTAAATCTTGGATTTGGCCAGGCTTATATATAATAAGCCCCAGGGGCTTACTTTATTGTAAATGCCAAGAGCCGCCCCCAAGGGGATCAGCCCCGAGTGCTCCACTTTAGTACCAGTCCCTGCAAGTGTTTGGAAAGTGTTTTGAAAGAGCACAGCTTTTCCTCACTTGAACTAACAGGGAAGAAGCCAAAAGGCCCCACCACACTTTTCAGCACTTTCAGTACCAGAATACAGGTTGTTATTTAAACCAATAATCCTTTTTAGAATTTTTATCTCAAGATTTTCCCAGGTATTTGTGATGCACTGTATCAAACGCTTCTTTTGGGGCGTTAGGCTAGAAACAGCCACCCCCCACGAACTCAGGGGGGTAGGAAGGTCATTTTCTAGGAACGGCTTTTGACCTCCTGCAAAATTCCCCGATAAGCTGTTCCGTCCTTCTAGTATACCTAGCCTGCATAAGGGGAAAATGTAAGTTTCTATTCGGCTGACCAAAAAAATTTGAGGCCCCCACCCCCAACAACATATGGGGGCTCCCAAAAAAGGGGGGCTCCCCTTTGGTGAAGGGTGGGAAAAAAATTCCTTTTGGGGTTACTCCCCCGGGGGCCAAAAAATTTTTTCCCCCAACCGGGGGTTCTTTTGGGGCTTGGGGGGAAATTCCCCAAAAAAAAAACCCCCCTTTCCCAAAAAAGGCTTGAAAAGGTGTTTTTTT
>NC_051399.1:50582604-50585104 GCF_015228065.2 Penaeus monodon | reverse complement strand
GATTTTTCGGGTAATTAAATAATTTTCAAAATTTTTAAATTGTTAAAAATATTCCATCAATAAATAAGATTTTAACGTTTACAATCATGACATTGAAGGTAATGCTAATAACAATTATTAATAGCGATAGTAATAATAATAATAATGACAATGGTATCAATGATAATAATGAAAATGAAAACATTAGCTATAATGATATTGATACCAATACAACGATTACAAATAATAATAATGATAATAATAAAATAATAAAATAATAAAATAAAATAATAATAATAATAATAATATAATTAAAAATTTAAATAAAAAATAAAAAACAAAATAATAAAAGTAAAGGAAAAATATTTGATATTACACACAACACATAAAATATCTATCTGTCTATCTATCTATCATCTACTTATTGGTGGGGTTGTGGTGGTGGGGTGTTTTTTTTTAAAATTTATATAATATTTTATAAAATTATATTATTAAATTTGATTTTTAAAAAATATAAAATTTTAAAATATAAAAATTTATATATATATAATAAAAATTATACATATTATTTTAAAATAATTATAATATATATATTATATATATATATATATATATTATTATAAAACATATAATTTTATATTATATTATTATATAATTATAAATAATTAATAAAATATAAATTATTTTAATATTAAAAATTATAATATTAATAATATAATATATATATATATATATATATATATATATATATTGATTAAAATAACTACACTAAGAAATATAAATACCAATAACTGTGATAGTGAAAAACAATAGTAATAAAAATATTATTTTATGAACAAATGTTCATAAAAATAACAATAAAAGAATGATGATAATTTTGATAATAGTAAAAAACAACTAATGAAAATAATGCTAGCAATATTGAAGATAGCAATATTAATAATAATACTGATAATAATAAAAGAATAAATAAATAATAATAAGAATGATAATAATAATAAGGTAATGATATTAATAATAATAATGATAATAATAATAGTGTTAATAAGAACAAGAAACAATAAAAAAATGATAATAACAATAACAATAGAAGTAATGGTAACAATAATAATGATAACAGTACAAATAGAAATAAATAATGTACAAAATTTTAAAAATAGAAAATTATGGTGATAAATTAATGAAAAGTCTGGGAAAAAATTTTTTTAAGAAAATAAAAATTAAATCATTTTTAATCGTCATGGTAACAAAAAATAATAATGATAACAGTGAAAATGATAATAATAATAGTAATAATAATAACATTAATAATAATGTATGATAGTGTAAAAAGATAAAAACAACAACAAAACACAAAACCCAAAAAAAAAAAAATATTGTTAATAACAATTTATATTAATGATACGATATCAAGTCATTAGCAATGATAATGATAATAATAATCATGTTTATAGCAATAATAATGATAATAATAAGAAGAATATTTTAATGACGTAAAAAAAGAATATATACTATTTTAACTGGTACTACGGTGTAATATAATTGAAATAAAAATAATAAATTAATTTTAAAATAAGAACAGAAAAATAAAAAATAATAATAACATAAATGATAATAATGATAATAGTAAAGATGGTTATGCTAATAATGATAAAATATAATAAGAATGACAATAATAATAACAACAAAACAACAACAGCAATAATGATGAAAATAATGATAATAAGAATAAGGATGAACTGTATTCATTGCGACAAATGTAGAAAAGAGAATCAATGTCTTTACACTGCAAGGCATGTATATAACCGTTTTCGGGTTTTTAAACTTCGTCAGAAATAATGTTATCCCTGAAATTTTAAAGAAGCTTGTATTTTTATAGGTAACCTCAGCCTCAATCAATTCACGGCTGCAAATCCTCAGTGCTCTGGCGATGAAATCAGTTTCAGCCCCAGATTTTGTTTTATTACAATGGGTCGAGTAGTAGAAATGATACAATAATTATGATAATGGTAATTATAACAATAATGGAAAAGATGATTATGATAATGCTAATAATAATAATAATAATAATAATAAAAATAATAATAAAATATTAAAAACAAAACAAAAAATAAAAGATAATAATAATGATAATTATATCAATGCTAGCATTTAAGTAGTTAATAATATAACAAAAGTATTGCCATATGGTAAAAAATGTAAAAAATAAAAATGGTGATGTGATGATGATAATAATAATAAAAAATAATAATAATAATAATAATAATAATAATGATAATAATAATAATAATATTATTATAATTATAATAATGGGAAAAATTAATGATGATACTAGAAAATATACTGCTAATGATGAAAAATAGTATTAATAATAATTATGATGATAATCATAATCATAATAATAACAATAATGATAATAATAGTAATGATCATGATAACTAAATAATAGCGAAGATTAATAATATCAATGAAAATAATAATACCAATAATGTACTAACAATAACAGTGATGGTAATACAGT
>NC_051399.1:50567662-50572662 GCF_015228065.2 Penaeus monodon | reverse complement strand
ATACACAAAATATATACATACATAAACTATATAAAATATTATATATCAACTATATAAATATATTATAAAAATAGAAAAATATATAAAATATAAATATGAAATACATAAATATGTACATACCTAAATATATAAATACATAAATATATAAAATATATAATATAATATACATAAATATAAATATATAAATATATAAATATATAAATATATAAATATATAAATATATAAATATATAAATATATTACTATCTATCATTATCATATTGGATTATTAGTACTATTCGTTATTTAGTAGTTGATATGAATATTATTATATGGTTAATCTTTAGAGTATGATTCTGTTTTCTAGGAGGAGTGAGTGATGGAACTATGTATCGATGATGAGAAGTATTACGTGACATAGTTATATTAGCATATGTATTTATATTAAATATCAGTATACTATTAATATAAAGATTATTCCTATTATTATCGTTAGTATTATTATTATTATTATTACTTAATATGCATATTACCTATTTTATTACTATCATGATTACTATTACTATAATTTCCATGTTATTATAATTATTATTATTATCATTATTAAAAATTATATACGTTTAGGTTAGGTTAGGTTAGGTTAGGTTAGGTTAGGGTAGGTAGGGTTAGGGTAGTTAGGTTAGGTTAGGGTAGGTTAGGTTAGGGTTAGGTTAGGTAGGTTAGGTTAGAGTTAGGTTAGGGTTAGGTAGGGTAGGTTAGGTTAGGTAGGTAGGTTTAGGTTAGGTTAGGTTAGGTTAGGTTAGTTAGGGTAGGTTAGGTAGGTTAGTTAGGTAGGTTAGGTTAGGTTTGGTTGGGTGTTTCTGGTCCCTGTCCACAACTGCCTGTTTCCTTGATGGGTTCCCCCTCCTCCGATGACAGGGTAGGTTGGTTCTATAGTCCACTGGTTCCCATTTCTCCGCTTTCTTCTTTTTCCTCCTTCCTCCTGGAGGGAGAGAAGCAGTTCCCGGACGTAAGATTCTACAGAAAAACAACCTTTCTATCCGGATATTGTACCACAAAACAATAAATATAGAAACTGGGCAATCCTTTCCTTTCTCTTCTATGTTATAACCTTAACCCTAGTTATATTTACATAACTTGTATATACTCACAAACACGCCTATCCTTATTTCTAAAAAAACTAATTTCTGTGTTCATCTTGTGCTGTTGCAGTTATCTATATTTTCCGAAATCTCTTCAATTATATATAAAATATATATATATATATATTTTCCGAAATCTCTTCAATTATATATAAAAAATATATATATATATATATACACATATAAATATACAAGGACATAACCATATAAATATATAAACATACAATATATTAAAGTTATCAAATATATAAATAATAAGTACATAACTAACATAAAAAAAATATAAATATATAAATACATATATAAATATATAAATACAAATATGAATATATAAATACAAATATAAATATATAAATACATATACAAATATACATACATATATAAATATATGAATACATAAAAAAATACATAAATATATAAATATATAAGTACATAGCTACATAGAAATATAAAAAAATATAAAAAAAAATATAAATATAAAGCATATAAATACACAAAGATATAAAAACATAAGGTACATAAATATATAAGTATATAAGTAATCTAAGTGCATAAGTACACAAAGTACCAAGTACGCGAGTATACAGGTATACAGCATCCAGGTATACACGTCTACAAAAATACAGGTATACAGGTATGCAAGTATACAGATACAAAAATACACGTATACATATACAAATACTAAACATATCAATACATAAATGTATCAATACATAAATATAGAAATACATAAAAATATCAATAATAATATATCAATACATAAATACTCTCGAACACTCTAAGACTATCAATAATAAATGCTACATCCACCAAATATACCATACACAAAAGATATAATACATAAATCACCAATACATGTATGTCCGACTACCACATACACAACCAATACATAATAAATATATTCAAAATATACTAAATATATTATCAATATAGATCTAATAAGAAAAATATATAAATATATAAATATATAAATACATAAATATATTTAAATATGTAAATAATAAATACATAAATAGAGAACATATGCAATATTAAATACAGGCAAAATATATTAAAATACATAAATATATAAATTTTAAAAAATTTGGGTTGAAAAAAAAAACAAAAAAGTGACAGAAAGAGGAAAGACCGAAATATATAAAAAAAATATATAATATCAATACATAAATATGGTAAAAATATAAAAATAGAAAATAGATAAAAGATAGAAATATGATAAAATAGATAAAATAGAAATATATAAATATATAACGATATAAAAGATAATATATAAAGTCAGATAAATATAGAAATATACAAATATAGAAAGATAGTACACATAGACAGACTACATCCACAGAGTACATATAACATACAGTACATACTATACATCATATAGACAGATATATATACAAAATACATAAAATATTATAAATACATGTAAATATATAAATAATATAAAATCTAAATTATAAATATAAAATAAAAATATATAAAAATATCTAAATATAGAAATATTATAATATATAAATATACAAATATACAAATACATAAATACATGTATATATACATATACATATACACACATATACATATATACAAATATACAAATACATAAATACATACATATAAATATATAAATATATAAATATATAAATATATAAATATATAAACTATCAACAATATATAAATTGATAATATATAAATATTATAAATTATACACATATTTTTTAATATATATACATATATATATAATAGTATATATATACATCATATACGACATGATACACACAATATACAATAGATAAAATATTAAACATATATAAATAAAAAATAATCTAAATATATACACAGTAGAGATAAAGATAAGAAAGACATAAAACATACACACAGATATAAATTCCATACATATAGACAACATATACACACATATTAACTTATAAAGAGATTTAAATTATTCATAATATATATAATATTTTGTGCCTATACTTACAATATAGAGAAATATATAAATAAATAAAGTACATAAACATACTAAAAGAGATAATATATACATACAGATACAGCATATACACATATATAAATAGAGAACATACATAAATAGTATAAATAATAAATATATTAAAATAGACATAGAGAATAGTATACACACATATACATATATAACATATGAAAAATATAAAATATGAATATATATAAAATATAAATATATAAAAATATAAAAATATAAATATATAAATATATATAAAAAAAAACTCAAAGAGTAACCATATAAACACATATTTTCCGGGAGGGTTAGGTTAGGTTAGGTTAGGTTAGGTTAGGTTAGGTAGGTTAGGTTTGGTTAGGTTAGGAGGTTAGGTTAGGGTCAGGTTAGTAGTTAGGTTAGGTTAGGTTGAGGTTAGGGGGGTTAGGATTAGGTTTAGGTTAGGTAGGTTAGTTAGGTTAGGTTAGGTTAGGTTTAGGTTAGGTTAGGTTAGGTTAGGTTAGGTTAGGGTTAGGGTTAGGTTAGGTTAGGTTAGGTTAGGTTAGGTTAGGTACGCGTTAGGTTAGGTTAGGTAGGTTAGGTTAGTTGGGTTAGTTAGGTTAGGTTAGGTAGGTTAGGGGCTTATGGTTAGGTTAGGTTAGGTTAGGTTAGGTTAGGTTAGGTTAGGTTATGCTATACGTATGGACTATATGGACATTTCGGTCCATTTTGGAATTTTCGGACATGACAACTTGAACCTTGTATCCTATTTCCAATTTTATATGATGGTTTTCATTTCATATTGTTTCCATTCAGGAATGTGTCGTTTTACCCGTGGAACAGAAAGAGAGATAATCTGAGGAACCAGAAAAACATACCGAATCTTAAGCAACACTGATGGACCGCTTTGATCCAGGGACAGAATGATCTGTAAAATTTGTGTGAAAGGTAATATACGTTATTTAATGGGTATTGTATTTGGTTTATTTTATTCTATTTTATTTCATTATCACAGAGATTCTATATTACTATTTAGGTAAAATGTATATAGATACATATCCACATATATTATATACACACATTATTATCGGAGATTATTTATTTATATATACATATATGCTTTTTTGCTACACTGATGACAGCAACGATTAGACTTGAAGCGTCATATCCAGCAAATTACATAAAAAAGAAGGCACGGAGCTAGAAAACACTGTATACGAAGCAAAATATAAATCAAAGGGATCTCCTTAAAGAATGTTCAATATGTGGAAGAGGTTAGGCATATGGATTCATCTACACGTACGCACAAAACTAGAACCTTCCACACAGAATATAGGTTAGCGCTGGGAAATCAATCGGATATTCTCGACCTGTAAGTAAAGAGAGACTTAGTAAAATCAGAAGCAGGAGATGTCACATGAATGCCACGTTGCAGTAATCAGTGATTTGATGGATTAGAATGAAAACAAGCGCAGGGGCAAGGGCGATGGGGACAGGTTATGGTAGAAATGTCAGAATCTGTACTGGAAATTTAAAACAAAACTCACTGATTTTATGAGTATGTGTAACACCGAATTCCATCGACAAGACATACAATAATCTATGAAGACTGGCAAAAAAATATAAAAGCATCTGAGTATTAGTGTCATATAGGTCATTGAGAGGTTTGTGATTTGGGCGTGTTCGAGGCAGATTATGTAATTTCTTAGGGTAAGAAGAGAACACGAACTGTATACCAAAAGTTGTAGGAGGAAGGGTGGAGGGAAACGTTGATAGAAAACTAGAGGAGACCTTCCGACACTAAGAGTATAGGGCCATCATTCACTCAGTTAAACATAGATACAGAATAATGCTTGTGAGAGGCCGTCAGAAAACTATTGAAAATGAGAGCATCGACTTATTCATGCAAACCATCGCTTGCCCTGTATACTTAAG
>NC_051399.1:50561142-50567562 GCF_015228065.2 Penaeus monodon | reverse complement strand
TGTATGCGCGACCTCTTCAATATTTTCTGAATAACTTAATATACAATCATGCCAAACGAAATAAACACTGGTATGTGTTAACTTCCTTTTTTCACTATGTCACTAGTTGGTGCAGTGGCGAAAACAGTTAAACCAATAAAAAAAAAAATTATCTTCAAAAATCAAAACACTTGTACAAAAGAAGGCTCTGACTAATTGTTAACACATTTCCACAAGTATAATAAAAACAAGAAAATGAGAAGACACACAAACAAGCATCCAGCTGCTGACATACCAGGTGCTACAGATGACCCCCATCCCAATCGCACTGCGATATTCATCAAGTTTGAACTTGTAACTGACTCGACAAATGATCGTGTTACAGACGAGTGATCACCCCCTCATGATCAGTAACAAATAAGGGAAAGAACCCTACCATCCCTCACCATCAGACCAACCACAGGACGGATTGAAGTAAGGTCTGGTAATGACCAAATTCAAGACATTGCCCCTGTACCACATTCCTCCATACCCCATTACAAAGCAATAATAGTAAGAAAAAGGCAAACAAACAAATCACCAGTCACAAGTCTTGTCTAAAGAGATAATACAGCCCTGCACTGAAGTGTTACAGGTGAGTGGTCACACCTATAAATAATGAGCATGACATGATCAATAACCGTAACAGGGAGAGGGAGTTCTCCTTCCCTCCCATCCTCACCCCTACCTCTCACCCAGACACAGTGTGCTCACCCACGCACCGTCAAAAGAGGGTAAAATTGGTATTCTCAGCCAGTCTCAGGATGCGATACGGGTCAAGGATATTAATCTGAAAGGGATCATTGGTATTGATCCGATTACATTTAGCCTTCCGACATGCCTTGACACGTAGCTTACCTTAAATCGCTAAAGCATCCCATTAATAAGAATCCATTGCAGCCAAAGGCTTATAAAATTCGTTGCTTTAATGCCTTTATTATTGCCTTCAAACATACCTTTACTACATACAAAAAGACACAAACACAAATTATATCGCTCGAGTTCCATATACAGTCGATGATAATACTAATCTCTTCTTGCTCAAAGGTAATGACGGTGGCGGTGCAAACTCGTATTGAGGTGTAAACAAACAAGAAAAGGAAATCCATTTTAACCCATACTGAGATTGACAATGTTCGCATTATATATGACAAAATTTATATGCATCTGACTAAGTCCATTTCTCATTCATACATTTTACACTAGTCGTTCTTACATCCCAGTGGCATCTTCATAATAAAAATACGACTTTTTTGTCTCCTACAAGAACGGGAAAAATACTGAAAAAGGACACAAATAACTTTGCTGAGGGGCATAAGTCAACCAAACTTTACTTCTCGATTTCCCCAATATTGTCTACAAATATGCGACAAGAGAAAGAAATATTTTTACGTCGGCACTGAATAAAACTTGCTACTCGACCTCTTCAGTATTTTCTAAATAACTTAATATACAATCACACTGCAGGTGAAGGCTGTGAGAGTAGGCTTGACACGATCTTATACTGTTGCATCCAACTACCTTCCTCCACATAATCTCAACATATATGATTTCGAAGATGTACTTGGGCAGTTGCCACATCCATTTCTATTCTTGGGAGATTTCAATGGTTGGCATCACCTCTGGGGAGACACTTTATGCAACCCTCGAGGAAGAGCCTTGGAGGCCTTGTTCTTAAGAGTAGATGCAGTTTTAATGAATAGTGACACTCCCACACATTTCCAAATTCAAACTGGGACATTCTCCAATATAGACCTGTCAATTGGCTCACCTGATTCACAGATGCATTTCACTTGGCAGGTCAAGGAAGACTTACATGGAAGCGACCTCTTTCCAATACTTTTGCAGGAGGTGAATGGTATTCCAGCCAATGGAGTGCAGAGATTTCGACTTGAACACGCGGATTGGAATCTTTTTACATCAACTGCAGTATTTCAAGGATCTGTGAATGATTTCCAGTGTGTTGAAGATCCTGTTAATCACTTCACATCACGAATTCACCTTGCAGCAGAAGCATTCATTCCAAAAAGTAGCAGACATTACCTTGATCCATTACAAAAAGACCCGAGCCAAGGCCAGGCAAGTGCTAAAGGAGGCTAGACGGACATCGTGGAGACAGTATGTCTCCTCGGTTAACTCTGGGACCCCCTTAGCATGGCTATGGGACAAGGTGCGTAAGATCGTTGGAAAGAGCACATCACTGTCTCCACCTGCTCTGAAGATAGATGGCATAATCATCACAGACAAAAAAGATGTTGCTAATGAGCTAGCTAAATCCATGGCAGAGATTTTCTCTGAAGAATCTTACACTGCCCGATTCTTCACTCGGGCTGAGCAGTAAGACTGCAGCAGAACTTCCATACAACTTGCCATTTTTGCGCAAAGAGATGGCCGTAAGACTGCCCCTGGAAGTGACGATATTCCATACCAAATGATATCTCACTTACCGGAGAGCTCCCAGAAGTTCCTGTTAGACCTATTCAATAGGATCTATAGGGAGAGTACTGTGCCATCCACATGGAAAGAGGCTATAATCATTCCTGTCCCTAAACCTGGTAAGGATGCTTCCACACCAGGAAATTACAGACCAATTTCTCTCACCAGCTGTATCTGCAAGCTGATGGAGAAAACAGTAAATTTCAGGTCGACATGGCTGCTAGAAAAGGAAAACGTGCTGACCCCATATCAATATGGGTTTAGAAGATGGAGATCGACTACAGATGCACTTGTAAGGATGGAAACTGCTATACAGAATTCCTTCGCACAGCGACGTCACATGTTAGCAGCCTTCTTTGACCTAGAAAAAGCTTAGGATACCACTTGAAAGCATAGCATACTCTTGAAGCTGTATGATGTTGGTTTAAGAGGAGCATTACCTACCTTCATACAAAGCTTCCTTGCTGAAAGGAAGTTTAGAGTTCGATTGGGAAACAGTTTCTCTAACCTGGAAGATGAACTTAAGTGTGACCCTATTTGCCATTGCTATAAATGACATTGTAAAGGTTGTTCCAATTGCTGTCTCGTGTAATCTGTATGTGGATGACTTTACACTGTACTGTTCAGGAGGAAGCTTACAGGATGTGCAAGGACACATGCAGTCTGCAATAAATCAGGTTGTACAGTGGGCAACATATCATGGGTTCAAATTTCCCGAAGTAAGACCATGGCTATACATTTCCACAAACAAGGAAAATTCCATCCTTCCTTCTATTTAGGAGCAAACCCACTGCAATTTGTCCAAGAGGTGAAGTACTTGGGTCTAATTTTTGACTCAAGTCTTACATGGGTGCCTCACATCAAACAGTTAAAAGTGAAGGCTACAAAGCGCTTAGTATTTTGCAGGTTCTTTCACATCTATCTTGGGGTGCAGACCGCACAATGCTTCTGCGGCTTTATCGAGCGCTTATATGTAGTAAGCTTGATTATGGAAGTGAGGCTTATTCATCTGCAACTCCCACTGTTCTCCAGATGTTGGACTCAGTTCACAAAGAAGCTCTCAGAATCTGTACTGGGGCTTTCAGGTCTTCACCTTTCATTACACCAAAACCACATGAACCTGATTTACTACACGAGACTACAAAGGATTCCGGGACCCCCTACATCCAGATTGGTTTTCAATACCCTTGAGGATAGCCGATCCTATGGTAGGAGAATGAGGAATCTTGTGGAAGATCTCAATTTAAATCTCACTTAGGTTCTGGCTGTTGGAATTCCCCAATTCCTCCTTTGGACTAATCAAGTCGAGCTGGATTTGGTCGGAATTGGGAAAGGGGAGAGATCCGAAGCAGAAATCAGAGAGAGATTTCGTCAGCACATTTCTAAATACCAAGGATCAGATGCATTATATACAGATGGTTCAAAGTCTGAAAATGGTGTAGGCTTTGCAGCAGTGAGCAGAAGGAAGACTGCATCTGGCAGTCTTTCTCTGGCAGCCTCGATCATCACTGCAGAGTTATATGCCATCCTTGCAGCAGTTAAGATGACTAGAGATCTTACGAACCATTCCATTGTAATATTGTGACTCTTGTAGGGCCTTGTAAGCAATCAAGAGCTTAAACTCGTCACATCCACTAGTGAGGGAGGTTCAAGATTGGCTTGCACTGATGACAACTCTATGTTGGGTGCCAGCGCATGTTGGTATCAGTGGGAATGAGCGAGCTGATCAGAAGGCCAAGGCAGCTGCTGCTCAGCCTTGTGATGCTCGTTTTTCTCTCCCACACACCGACCTGAAACCCAGTTTCAGTTGTCTTAGCGATAAATGGAAGTAACAATGAAGGCATACAAACTGCGAGAGATTAGAGATGACCTTGGCAGTTGGGTGACCAGCATTCATCCCAACCGAAAAGTAGAAGTTGCATTAACAAGACTAAGAATCGGGCACGCAAGACTGACTCATGGGCCGATGATGGCTAAAAGTCAGTCACTTTGTGAAGATGCCAAGAGCCATTAACGATCGCACATGTAGTGGAAAGATGTGCAACATTCTCAGACCAAAGACGTATGTACTTGTCTCCCCCATATACACTGAAAAATGTATTGGGGGAGGATTGTGTATAGAAGTTCTTATTAGGGAGAAAAATTTATTATGCATAATGTTTATGCAATAATCTTATATGATAGATTTTTAAAGTTTTAAATATTTTAATATTTCTATCTAACAAGGTATTCGCCGCGGCAGACAATTTTAAATAATCAAATCAAATCAAATCTTGAAGCTTAACCTCTTTCCACCGTGCGTGTACCACATATAAAATTTTGCCTATCTTTACAATCCTCAGTCTCAGCAATAGTATACTCTGAGCATATTTTTTTTTCTTTAGCTACCTGTTTTAGAAAATGGTGTTAATAGTAGGAATGACTTAGCTAAATGCTATGTATTTCCGCAAGCGTATCAAACGCTGTAGGGCTGCGGTATGATAATTCCGGGAAATATCTCGTTTTTTGAGGAATTGAATTAGACTAACTGATGCGACTCATATTATGTAGAACCTTGGTTTATACCAATTAACCCTGACGAACTTTTTTGGAACGCAATTTTTTTTTAAAGTAGTTCCATTG
Organism: Penaeus monodon; assembly: GCF_015228065.2. Classification (NCBI taxonomy): domain Eukaryota; kingdom Metazoa; phylum Arthropoda; class Malacostraca; order Decapoda; family Penaeidae; genus Penaeus; species Penaeus monodon. The sequence goes on along the minus strand of NC_051399.1, from coordinate 50,562,486 downwards.
AATATTTTTACCAAAACGCTAAAATATGCCCTTCTTACCACATTTTCTCTGAGCAGTGTGATCCCAGTATCATTATTATGAGCTTGATATCTATTTCAAATTATTGAAAAGGAATGTAACCGTAGCTGATTACCTTGAGCGTGATTATAATGGTTTACGCCAAAGAAGAATGCGACTTTCTTCCATCTGAACATACTGTATAAAACTAACTTCAGAATTCAATCAAATAAAGCAGTGCATGATGTAATAACAAGTTCTTAAAAATAAAATTTTATCTTTACCTCCTTAATAACCTTGACGAGATCAAGAAGTAGATCCTCGTCAACCACCTGCTGGATCTGCCTTTTGGTTCCAGCCGTGACGTTGGAGAGAGCCCACGCCGTCTCTTTACGAATGTTCCTGCGTGTGTTCCGCAACAACTGCTTGTACAGTGGCAAAACACCAGCCGCCAGGGCAGCTTCCGTCTACGGGTTAAGTATTGGAAGGCATGTGAATGAATCTTAAGGATAGATTTGAAACGCAGAAGACATAAAAATGGACACGATATGATTGATTTTTTCAAAACATATACAAGATATGTAGGCTGATGTTAGACTGATACGGTCTAAAGGAGAAGACAAGAAGGAAAGAAAAAACACTATAAATCCCACGTAGTATTTACGCACTCGCTTAGACATAAATCAAATGTACTATACCTGCAAGTCGTTGCCGCTAACGATATTGCCTGTTGCCCGTAGAGCAGGAACAATCATCTGACTCCTATCTGACCCCAGGTGACGCACGATGACGGGAAGGAGGTCCTCACGGAGCACTCCCTCGATCTCTTCATCGCCCTGCTCTGACAGGTACGAAAGGGCCCACAAAGCGTCCACTGCAAGAAGGGGAATGGGACGATAACAGATGGTAATAAGAAGGTCAATGGAAAAACAGAATCAAGGAAAGAAAGAGAAGGGTTTTGGAAAGACAGACTGATAGAGACCGATAGGTTAATCAAACAAATTAAAATTTATCTAGCACTGGTATCTAGATAGTGATCATTAATGTTATAATGATAGTAATGATATTGATAACAGTGATAATGATAACGATAACAATAGTAATAATGATGATGCATGAAAAACTATAATAGCAACAATAGCAATGATAATTATAATAACAACAAGGATGATAATAATAATAAGTTTGGTTTGGTTTCCATTTGATACAATGGATATTCTTGGTGTGACATACTGTCTGCTTGATTTTGCTCACGTATGTCAGCTGCTGCTGACTCGGCGGAACCGAGTCCTTGCCCGCTGTGGTGCCCAGCCACAGCAGTAACCTCCAGGCGACAGTTGCAACTTC
>NC_051399.1:50548642-50556142 GCF_015228065.2 Penaeus monodon | reverse complement strand
AATATAGCTTCTGGGAACTCTAAACAGACTGCGGCTGTCGTAGGTACGTAGGGCTGGAGGTGAAAAAAGAAATTAAGAGAGAGAGAGAGAGAGAGAGAGAGAGAGAGAGAGAGAGAGAGAGAGAGAGAGAGAGAGAGGTGGGGGGAATATTTTATAAGCACATGCTTAGGACAACTGAGATTGAACACCGTAATCTACATTGATGTAGCCATTAAGCATTGTTGAATTTCGCTTACGTAAAAAAGACCATTGGAATATTCTAAAAGCCGAGGGGGTACTGTTGGACCGTGGGTTACCATTGGAAGGGTCTAGGGGCAATTTTAGTCGGGTCGAGGGGGACCATTGGAAGAGCCTGTGGGGTCCCATTGGATGGACCGAGAGGAACCACTGGAAAGTTCATAAAACGAACAATATAGGAAGAGCCAAGGGAAAACCAGACGAGTTAAGGGTTAAATCAGCAGAGTGGAAAACAATGGATGTGCGGGGGGAACTACTGAGATGGTCGAAGGGGCATGATTAGACTGTGCATCAGCCAATCTTAATCCGGCCATGAGAGAGAGAAAGAGAAATTGGGGAGAGACAAAAACAGAGCAAGAGAGTGACCAACAGAAAATAATTATCGCCCATTTCTCCCAAACAGAGTCTGGTTCAATACCTATACTTGTGAAACTCCTAGAGTCAAGTGAGGGAGAGGTGCGTGAACAAGCTGCCTGGGCGCTGGGGAACGTAGCAGGAGACGGGCCGAAATCCAGAGACGCCGTATTGTTAGGGGGGATCTTACAACCCCTTGTAAATATCATAGAGACTGGTGAAAAAGAAGGCCCAACTAAGGTGATATTAAGAAGAGTTTTGGTTAAACATGTTTCTTCAATATTGATTAGATGCGAAAAAATAGTAATAAAATATAATGTCGGTTTAGAAACCTTGGGTTTATCCCACTGAACTTTCCCCTTTAACAATTGTTTTACAAGTTGGATATTCATAAGTATGTGATGATTTTAATAAGATATAATGTGTTTGTCTTTATAGCTCATAAAAATAAATAGGAAAAGAAACTTAGACCTGCTCTGCCCACAGGTGTCTACAGTACGAGTGGTAGCATGGGTGTTTGCTAATATCTTTCGTAATAAGAACCTTGCACTCACCCCAGAAGAGCTGAAGGAATCCATCGCCACTCTCAAGGTGTTAGTCAACTATCCTGACGAAGAGGTCAACGGTAAGATAATCTAAGTCACATGATAAGTGTCGGTGTTGATCAAATGAGGGCAGGTACGGAAGCAAATCAACAACGCGTCATTGTCATCATCATTATCATTACCATTGTCATTATCATTGTCATCATTATCGTTATAGTAATACATTATTTACCATTATTACTACTCCATTATAGCCATTGATGTCATTGCTATCATCATAATTATTATTATTATATTATCATATTAATATTATTATTGCTATAATATTATCATATTATTATTATTGTTATATTATCATTATATCATTATTATCATCCTTATTATTATTATTATTATTGTTATCATTATTATTATCCCTCCGGGCTTGTACAGTGGTAACGTGTCGGCCTCTCATCCGAGGGGTCGGCGGTTCGCGCCCCGCCCAGGCGCGAGAAGTTGCAACTGTCGCCTGGAGGTTACTGCTGTGGCTGGGCACCACAGCGGGCAAGGACTCGGTTCCGCCGAGTCAGCAGAAGCTGACACACGTGAGCAAATCAAGCAGACAGTATGTCACACCAAGAATATCCATTGTATCAAATGGAAACCAAACCAAACTTATTATTATTATCATCCTTGTTGTTATTATAATTATCATTGCTATTGTTGCTATTATAGTTTTTCATGCATCATCATTATTACTATTGTTATCGTTATCATTATCACTGTTATCAATATCATTACTATCATTATAACATTAATGATCACTATCTAGATACCAGTGCTAGATAAATTTTAATTTGTTTGATTAACCTATCGGTCTCTATCAGTCTGTCTTTCCAAAACCCTTCTCTTTCTTTCCTTGATTCTGTTTTTCCATTGACCTTCTTATTACCATCTGTTATCGTCCCATTCCCCTTCTTGCAGTGGACGCTTTGTGGGCCCTTTCGTACCTGTCAGAGCAGGGCGATGAAGAGATCGAGGGAGTGCTCCGTGAGGACCTCCTTCCCGTCATCGTGCGTCACCTGGGGTCAGATAGGAGTCAGATGATTGTTCCTGCTCTACGGGCAACAGGCAATATCGTTAGCGGCAACGACTTGCAGGTATAGTACATTTGATTTATGTCTAAGCGAGTGCGTAAATACTACGTGGGATTTATAGTGCTTTTTTCTTTCCTTCTTGTCTTCTCCTTTAGACCGTATCAGTCTAACATCAGCCTACATATCTTGTATATGTTTTTAAAAAATCAATCATATCGTGTCCATTTTCATGTCTTCTGCGTTTCAAATCTATCCTTAAGATTCATTCACATGCCTTCCAATACTTAACCCATAGACGGAAGCTGCCCTGGCGGCTGGTGTTTTGCCACTGTACAAGCAGTTGTTGCGGAACACACGCAGGAACATTCGTAAAGAGACGGCGTGGGCTCTCTCCAACGTCACGGCTGGAACCAAAAGGCAGATCCAGCAGGTGGTTGACGAGGATCTACTTCTTGATCTCGTCAAGGTTATTAAGGAGGTAAAGATAAAATTTTATTTTTAAGAACTTGTTATTACATCATGCACTGCTTTATTTGATTGAATTCTGAAGTTAGTTTTATACAGTATGTTCAGACGGAAGAAAGTCGCATTCTTCTTTGGCGTAAACCATTATAATCACGCTCAAGGTAATCAGCTACGGTTATATTCCTTTTCAATAATTTGAAATAGATATCAAGCTCATAATAATGATACTGGGATCACACTGCTCAGAGAAAATGTGGTAAGAAGGGCATATTTTAGCGTTTTGGTAAAAATATTCAATGGAACTACTTTAAAAAAAAAATTGCGTTCCAAAAAAGTTCGTCAGGGTTAATTGGTATAAACCAAGGTTCTACATAATATGAGTCGCATCAGTTAGTCTAATTCAATTCCTCAAAAAACGAGATATTTCCCGGAATTATCATACCGCAGCCCTACAGCGTTTGATACGCTTGCGGAAATACATAGCATTTAGCTAAGTCATTCCTACTATTAACACCATTTTCTAAAACAGGTAGCTAAAGAAAAAAAAAATATGCTCAGAGTATACTATTGCTGAGACTGAGGATTGTAAAGATAGGCAAAATTTTATATGTGGTACACGCACGGTGGAAAGAGGTTAAGCTTCAAGATTTGATTTGATTTGATTATTTAAAATTGTCTGCCGCGGCGAATACCTTGTTAGATAGAAATATTAAAATATTTAAAACTTTAAAAATCTATCATATAAGATTATTGCATAAACATTATGCATAATAAATTTTTCTCCCTAATAAGAACTTCTATACACAATCCTCCCCCAATACATTTTTCAGTGTATATGGGGGAGACAAGTACATACGTCTTTGGTCTGAGAATGTTGCACATCTTTCCACTACATGTGCGATCGTTAATGGCTCTTGGCATCTTCACAAAGTGACTGACTTTTAGCCATCATCGGCCCATGAGTCAGTCTTGCGTGCCCGATTCTTAGTCTTGTTAATGCAACTTCTACTTTTCGGTTGGGATGAATGCTGGTCACCCAACTGCCAAGGTCATCTCTAATCTCTCGCAGTTTGTATGCCTTCATTGTTACTTCCATTTATCGCTAAGACAACTGAAACTGGGTTTCAGGTCGGTGTGTGGAGAGAAAACGAGCATCACAAGGCTGAGCAGCAGCTGCTTTGGCCTTCTGATCAGCTCGCTCATTCCCACTGATACCAACATGCGCTGGCACCCAACATAGAGTTGTCATCAGTGCAAGCCAATCTTGAACCTCCCTCACTAGTGGATGTGACGAGTTTAAGCTCTTGATTGCTTACAAGGCCCTACAAGAGTCACAATATTACAATGGAATGGTTCGTAAGATCTCTAGTCATCTTAACTGCTGCAAGGATGGCATATAACTCTGCAGTGATGATCGAGGCTGCCAGAGAAAGACTGCCAGATGCAGTCTTCCTTCTGCTCACTGCTGCAAAGCCTACACCATTTTCAGACTTTGAACCATCTGTATATAATGCATCTGATCCTTGGTATTTAGAAATGTGCTGACGAAATCTCTCTCTGATTTCTGCTTCGGATCTCTCCCCTTTCCCAATTCCGACCAAATCCAGCTCGACTTGATTAGTCCAAAGGAGGAATTGGGGAATTCCAACAGCCAGAACCTAAGTGAGATTTAAATTGAGATCTTCCACAAGATTCCTCATTCTCCTACCATAGGATCGGCTATCCTCAAGGGTATTGAAAACCAATCTGGATGTAGGGGGTCCCGGAATCCTTTGTAGTCTCGTGTAGTAAATCAGGTTCATGTGGTTTTGGTGTAATGAAAGGTGAAGACCTGAAAGCCCCAGTACAGATTCTGAGAGCTTCATTGTGAACTGAGTCCAACATCTGGAGAACAGTGGGAGTTGCAGATGAATAAGCCTCACTTCCATAATCAAGCTTACTACATATAAGCGCTCGATAAAGCCGCAGAAGCATTGTGCGGTCTGCACCCCAAGATAGATGTGAAAGAACCTGCAAAATACTAAGCGCTTTGTAGCCTTCACTTTTAACTGTTTGATGTGAGGCACCCATGTAAGACTTGAGTCAAAAATTAGACCCAAGTACTTCACCTCTTGGACAAATTGCAGTGGGTTTGCTCCTAAATAGAAGGAAGGATGGAATTTTCCTTGTTTGTGGAAATGTATAGCCATGGTCTTACTTCGGGAAATTTGAACCCATGATATGTTGCCCACTGTACAACCTGATTTATTGCAGACTGCATGTGTCCTTGCACATCCTGTAAGCTTCCTCCTGAACAGTACAGTGTAAAGTCATCCACATACAGATTACACGAGACAGCAATTGGAACAACCTTTACAATGTCATTTATAGCAATGGCAAATAGGGTCACACTTAAGTTCATCTTCCAGGTTAGAGAAACTGTTTCCCAATCGAACTCTAAACTTCCTTTCAGCAAGGAAGCTTTGTATGAAGGTAGGTAATGCTCCTCTTAAACCAACATCATACAGCTTCAAGAGTATGCTATGCTTTCAAGTGGTATCCTAAGCTTTTTCTAGGTCAAAGAAGGCTGCTAACATGTGACGTCGCTGTGCGAAGGAATTCTGTATAGCAGTTTCCATCCTTACAAGTGCATCTGTAGTCGATCTCCATCTTCTAAACCCATATTGATATGGGGTCAGCACGTTTTTCTTTTCTAGCAGCCATGTCGACCTGAAATTTACTGTTTTCTCCATCAGCTTGCAGATACAGCTGGTGAGAGAAATTGGTCTGTAATTTCCTGGTGTGGAAGCATCCTTACCAGGTTTAGGGACAGGAATGATTATAGCCTCTTTCCATGTGGATGGCACAGTACTCTCCCTATAGATCCTATTGAATAGGTCTAACAGGAACTTCTGGGAGCTCTCCGGTAAGTGAGATATCATTTGGTATGGAATATCGTCACTTCCAGGGGCAGTCTTACGGCCATCTCTTTGCGCAAAAATGGCAAGTTGTATGGAAGTTCTGCTGCAGTCTTACTGCTCAGCCCGAGTGAAGAATCGGGCAGTGTAAGATTCTTCAGAGAAAATCTCTGCCATGGATTTAGCTAGCTCATTAGCAACATCTTTTTTGTCTGTGATGATTATGCCATCTATCTTCAGAGCAGGTGGAGACAGTGATGTGCTCTTTCCAACGATCTTACGCACCTTGTCCCATACCCATGCTAAGGGGTCCCAGAGTTAATCGAGGAGACATACTGTCTCCACATGTCCGTCTAGCCTCCTTTAGCACTTGCCTGGCCTTGGCTCGGGTCTTTTTGTAATGGATCAAGGTAATGTCTGCTACTTTTTGGAATGAATGCTTCTGCTGCAAGGTGAATTCGTGATGTGAAGTGATTAACAGGATCTTCAACACACTGGAAATCATTCACAGATCCTTGAAATACTGCAGTTGATGTAAAAAGATTCCAATCCGCGTGTTCAAGTCGAAATCTCTGCACTCCATTGGCTGGAATACCATTCACCTCCTGCAAAAGTATTGGAAAGAGGTCGCTTCCATGTAAGTCTTCCTTGACCTGCCAAGTGAAATGCATCTGTGAATCAGGTGAGCCAATTGACAGGTCTATATTGGAGAATGTCCCAGTTTGAATTTGGAAATGTGTGGGAGTGTCACTATTCATTAAAACTGCATCTACTCTTAAGAACAAGGCCTCCAAGGCTCTTCCTCGAGGGTTGCATAAAGTGTCTCCCCAGAGGTGATGCCAACCATTGAAATCTCCCAAGAATAGAAATGGATGTGGCAACTGCCCAAGTACATCTTCGAAATCATATATGTTGAGATTATGTGGAGGAAGGTAGTTGGATGCAACAGTATAAGATCGTGTCAAGCCTACTCTCACAGCCTTCACCTGCAGTGTGATTGTATATTAAGTTATTTAGAAAATACTGAAGAGGTCGAGTAGCAAGTTTTATTCAGTGCCGACGTAAAAATATTTCTTTCTCTTGTCGCATATTTGTAGACAATATTGGGGAAATCGAGAAGTAAAGTTTGGTTGACTTATGCCCCTCAGCAAAGTTATTTGTGTCCTTTTTCAGTATTTTTCCCGTTCTTGTAGGAGACAAAAAAGTCGTATTTTTATTATGAAGATGCCACTGGGATGTAAGAACGACTAGTGTAAAATGTATGAATGAGAAATGGACTTAGTCAGATGCATATAAATTTTGTCATATATAATGCGAACATTGTCAATCTCAGTATGGGTTAAAATGGATTTCCTTTTCTTGTTTGTTTACACCTCAATACGAGTTTGCACCGCCACCGTCATTGCCTTTGAGCAAGAAGAGATTAGTATTATCATCGACTGTATATGGAACTCGAGCGATATAATTTGTGTTTGTGTCTTTTTGTATGTAGTAAAGGTATGTTTGAAGGCAATAATAAAGGCATTAAAGCAACGAATTTTATAAGCCTTTGGCTGCAATGGATTCTTATTAATGGGATGCTTTAGCGATTTAAGGTAAGCTACGTGTCAAGGCATGTCGGAAGGCTAAATGTAATCGGATCAATACCAATGATCCCTTTCAGATTAATATCCTTGACCCGTATCGCATCCTGAGACTGGCTGAGAATACCAATTTTACCCTCTTTTGACGGTGCGTGGGTGAGCACACTGTGTCTGGGTGAGAGGTAGGGGTGAGGATGGGAGGGAAGGAGAACTCCCTCTCCCTGTTACGGTTATTGATCATGTCATGCTCATTATTTATAGGTGTGACCACTCACCTGTAACACTTCAGTGCAGGGCTGTAATATCTCTTAGACAACTGTACGTGATCCTGGGATGTGACAAT
>NC_051399.1:50544268-50546768 GCF_015228065.2 Penaeus monodon | reverse complement strand
TGCGTCACCTTTTTTTAGGTATGGGGAGTAAAGACTGATTTTACCCAGTCCTTTCTGGCCATTTTCTGTTTCATTCCAATTTTGCGTACAAAGTTTGTAGAAGTATTCAGCACGTTCGCCAGCATTCTTATTAGGGTTTTCTGCTGTTATTTAATCTATTCCCGGGTTTTGTTATTTCTAGTTCTTTTATGGCTTTTTATAACTTCATCTAGCAATGGCAGTGGTTCATCTTCGCTGTCATTGAGTCTAATTAATGTTGTTGTTAATCTTTATTCTTTTTGTATCGGTTGGAACAATCTTGATTCCATCTATCTTTGACTTCTTTTCCATCACATAAAACAAGTCCATCTTCAGGTTTTTGATAGTGTCCATGTAGGTTTAAATTTTCGTGTAATGTTTCGTACTCCTTGTAGATGTTACTTGGTAAATACTACTTGTTAAAATATTTGTCTTTTTTCTTTTTGAGCGATAGGTTCTTAATCAGCGATCAGCAGTTCTTTTCCTTCTTCCCACTACTCATTTGGTGTTTTTTCATCTTCACATTATTGGTAACTTCAAATTGTTTTGCACTGTCATGTTCTGTAATTGTTATCAAATTTTTGTATTCGAGTTTAGAGATGGTGTTGGCCGCCCATCTTTTTGAGTCTTATTTGAAAGTCGATAGTTTAAGTTGGTGAGGTCCTGTTGCAGTCGTCACATGTCTTGTCTTGGCATTTTTTTTTATACATCTCTTCCATTTCTTGTTCACACAATGTAGTTCAATTTGGTTGTGTGCTTCTTTTCTCTGGTGAAAACCACTTATACAAGTTATCTTGGTGGTATTGGAACATGTGTTGGCTAACCTGATTATTTGTACTACAGAATTCAATAAAATCTCACCTCGTTCATTTATATCGTCCAAGGCCCGAATTTTCCACAGAGTATCATTTTTTTAGATCATTTTTTTGCCTACGTGGCGTTGAGGTCAACCCATGTTACTTTTACATTTTTGTTAGGGATTGTGTCCCTAAATTTTCCTTGGAGAGTGTTATGAAAAATTTCCAATTTCTTCATCACTTGCAATGTTGTTGGTGGCTAGCATTGTAGTAATCTAAAGTTATGAGGTTTTTTGGCTGTATTCTGACTTTTAAACTGCGATCATTTAATTGGGCTGTACCCAATTATGCATTTGCCAGGGTTTTTTTTCGTGAGAATCCTAGCAACTCCGTGACTATAATCCCCTTCTTTTCCAGACAAAAATAACTGTCCTCGTTTTTATTTAGTTTTGAAACTTCCCATTACTTTTCCAATGGTCTCACGGATTCCGCTAGTATTTGAGATGTTGTATCTATCCATTTCGTTACAGACTGTATGCAATTTACCCATCTCTTTACATTTTTCTTCATTCCACGTTCCGATTTTTAAATATGTTTCTTATTGACATGTTTTCTTTATCTTCTTTGTCTTCCCCGAGATGCATATTAAACATTTGTCCAGCCTGGTTTCCACTGAACAACGCCGCCCCTTGAAAACCCCACGACGGCATGTGTATGAATTATCTTTCTGTATCATTGGGTAGAGGTTTGTCTGTTAAAAGAAAAAGTTGAGTGGAATCCCCAGGCTCCTTCTCAACTCGCAGTCTCCAACTAACTAGGATTAACTATTATCTCTGCGCGTTGAAACAGTTACTCTGCAATACTCCAACCAATCTTGTGTTGGTGAAACTATAATACGTAGGTGTTTTCACCAAATCCCTGCCCTGCTGTAACAGCTTCACAGCAACCCTGCATAGGAGCTAATAGGGTGCTATCCTCGTTCAAGGGAACCCCGACTGGTGCAGTTTATTGTCTTACCCAGTAACCAATATATATATATATATATATAGATATATATATATATATATAGAGATACATATAGAAAAACATATATATAGCCATACATATGTTTACATACATATATATGTAGATGTATATATTACATGCACCCACACACACACCGCACACAAACACCACAACACACACACACCACACCCCCCCCCCCACCCCACACACACACCCCCACACACCACACACTACACACACACACACACACACACACACACACACATACATACACACACACACTAGAGAAAGAAAAAAAGAAAAAAAACTGCCAGGAGAGGAAGGAAAGTTTTACTTTCTGTCCCTTTTCCTGTACAGATGTGTAATCCTGTTGTTCATTATTGAGCTATTTATCTACGAGGGAGATGTATTTTTTTTTTCAAAACAAAGAATGGCTAGCCATTTATTCATGAAGAGAAGAAGTACCAGACACCTTCATACATGTAAAAACCGTGATTAACGACAACTTTTTCTTTTTCCGGATTTAATCTATTGTTAACATTTGGAAGAATTTAATAGTTTCGGTTTATTTGTGTGCAATTGTAATTACTTTAAGAATTTAAAATAATTTAATTCAAGTTCTCGCAACAGGGAAGAACTACCAACCTTGGATGTTAAGGATGAAGACCATAACTGCTATA
>NC_051399.1:50528544-50539168 GCF_015228065.2 Penaeus monodon | reverse complement strand
CTTGTAGTAAAATGTTGTTGTAGATAGTAACAGTAATTTTTTTAGATGTCTAGGGAAGAGCGAAAAATTAAAATAAAAAAAAGTAGTTTAAATTTTATGCTCATAATTGTATTATCTATATATCTTGGGGTTCGTAATTTTTGCGCTTTTATTTTCTTAAATTTATAATTTTATGATTATGTATTTTTTTTTTTTTATTATTATGCATTTGATTGTATCTTTTTATCTATTTTTTACGTCCATTATCCTTTTAATAAATTGTTGATTAATTAAAATTTTGCTTTTTCTTTACCATTATAGATTTCTTTCACTGTGGTTTATTAAATTGAAAATATTTACATTTTTAATTATTTCTTAATTATATTATACATAACAAAAAGCAAAAATTTATAATACCAAAAAACATCACTTTTTCCTTATTTTTCCCCCTAACCCTAAACCCCAAAAAAATGAGAAAATTTATTCACCATAATTTGGGAGAAAACGTAAAGTTCAAGTTTAAAACCTTTTAATTTTTCAAAATTAGTCCCTCTATACCGTTACCGGGGAGAGTAAGCAATGCCGCTCAGTCGAGACTCACGTTTTTCAGTCCCCCGTCGCCCCCCAGGTAGCTGTGCGCCCCCGTTTCGGAACCCCTCGGGTTCGCGAATCCTCTGCTGACGCAAAATACCACCAGTTTAAACACGCTTTTTTATCATTTTGGTCCCAAGGCCGGAATTTGAGAGTTTGTAATAGTGTGTGTGTGTTGTGGTGTGTTTTGGTGGTGGTGTTGTGTGGGTGTTTTGTGTGTGTGTGTTGGTGTGTTGGTGGGGGTGTGTGGGTGTCTGAGGGTTGCCTTAAAACATACAAAATATTTTATATAATTTATATAATAAATTATATTATATAATTTTATAATATATTTATATAATAATTATATATTTTAAATATTATTATTTATTAATTATATTTTTATTATTTTAATTATAATATTATCTTAACTATACTTATTTTTTTTCTTATTTTTTTGTTAGATAATACAATATATATATTTATATAAACTAAAATTTTTTAATATTATTTAAAAAAAAAAATTATTAATTTTAAATTGTGTGGGTGTGTGTGTTTGTGTGTGTGGTGGCTGTGTTGTGTGTAGGTGTATTGTTTTTGGGTGTGTGTGGTGTGTGTGTGTGTTGTGGTGGTATGTGTGTGGTGTGTGATTGTGCGTCTTGTTTGTATATATACCCCACCCATATAGTAAATATATGGTGTACTATCATCACACACCCACACCCCACACACACACATGGTGTGTGTGTGTTGGGGTTTGTGTTTGTGTGTGGGTTGTGTTTTGTGTTGTGGTGGGGTGTGTGTGTGTTGTGTGGGGGTTTGGTGTGTGGTGTGTGATGATTGTCAATATAAATATATGTGTTATATGAAATAATAATAATTTATATATATATATATATATATATATAAAATATTTAAACACACCACAAATATTTTAAATATATATATATTATATATATATATTTATATATATATATAAATATATATATTATAACCCCTACAAAACATATATATATATTATATATAATAAAAAAATATTTATATAAAATTATATTTATATATTATTAATAATGTATAAACTCTATATTTTTTATATATTTAAATACGTTGTGGGTGGTTTGTTATTTTTATAATTTGTTAATTTTATACATGATATTATATTTTATTTTATAATATTATATATATATAAATATATAATATTAGATATATATTATTATTTATATTTATTTAATATATATTTATTATAAATATTTTATATACATATATATTATTAATTAATTAATATAATTTTATTTATATAATTTTTCTATATTATATTTTATAACTAAATTTTAATTTATTTTTAGCTCTTCACGACAGGTTTCATCGATCTGCCCAAGCCACGACTTCCAAAGATGTTCCACAGGTCTCCTCCACCCAGGGTTGTCTCGAACAGAGACAGCATGGTGGGCAGGATCATCATATGGGAAACGAGCCAGGTGGCTGTATAGCCTGAGTTGGTGATCGTGGATTCTGCAGGTAATAAGTCCTGTACCAGTCTCACAGTGCAACTGTTAGTTGGACACGTGGTCCTGTAGCAAGGACCAGCTACAAAAGGCATTAAGACGAGATTCCAAAGCTCAAGATAGTGTCAATGTTTCACTACGTACAATAAAACTAGCAGTATGAGGGACTTGAAAACATGTAGCTTGGTACTTCTGCACAGGCTCCGGCATTTCCAAATACTTTTGTCAAGAGATTTCATGATCCCTGCTGCCAGACCTGATAACTTCCTGGTCTGACAGCCCAGAGTCATGAACTGCACTACCGAAGTATATAAAGCTCTCTGGGACCTCGATCTTATCATTGCAAGCACATACCATCTGAACAGAATCTCCTAGCAGGCCCCTAAATCTTGGATCTTGGTCCATCAAGAGCCGCCACTAGGGCATACCAGAGATGCTCCACTTTAGTATCCAGTCCATGCAAGTGTTGGAAAGTGTTAATGAAAGAGCACAGCTTTGCCTCACTCCTGAAATAACAGGGAAGAAGCTCAACAGGCCCAACCACATTTACAGCACTTTCAGTACCAGAATACAGGTTTGTTTTAATCCAATAATCCTTGTTAGAATTTTTAGTCTCAAGATCTCCCCAAATGATTCGTGATGCCCCTGTATCAAACGCCTTCTTGAGGTCGATGTAGGCTAGAAACAGCCCACGCCCGAACTCACGTTCAACTTTCTCAGGAAGGGTAGACGAAGGTCATTTACTAGGAACTGGCTTTTGACCTCCTCTGCAAGATTCCTGATAAGCTGTTCCTTGTCCCTTCTTGTAGTGACCTAGTCCTGCATACCAGGGGAAAAAGTAAGTTGCTATTCGCTGACAGTTGAGCCACACAACAAACTATGGTGGCTTCCAGTGTCTCCTGTGAGATGAAATTCTTTTAAACCCTTGGGCATTCACCAATCGATTCTTGGCTGCATCGAGCGTTTCAAAGCTTGAAGGTGTCTCACCATAGAACAGGGTCTGTCAGGCCTCCAGAAGAATCCTCTAATGATGGCTAATGAGGATGTGGTCAATCTTCTTGGCCATATTTTACCCATATCCAGTGATGTGGGTCAGAACTCTGATCCCAAGGGCAAGCAATCCTCGATTTCTGGGACCTAGCAAAGTCCCAGAAAAGGAAGTTTTTTCTCACTGCCAGCAACAGCTCCTGAGCCATGGGGATAGATAGACATCTCATAGGGAGCTCGGTTGCGGCAGATACTGTACCGAAGTCACCCAAAACAATAACGAATATCTCGCCAAGGACAGATGTCTGTCACAGATACAAGTCTGCTGTAAAACATCTTTTTCACAACAACTTCATAATCACCCAGTAGTAGCATACACAGCAATAGGAGATGTGAAGCCATATGTAAGCTTTAGTCCTCATACCCTATACACTCACTGACTGGAGTGACCTATACTACCGAGGCTTGAAGTCTGCTGGAGATGGCTATGACTACTAACTGGAGATGGTGACCATCGGTTGCGGGCCGGGCCAGTAATAAGTGGCCACCCACACTAATTGAGCCGCTGACAGGTCCTCTCACCCCCGAGAGAGTAGCCACCTCAACTGCTTCTGTTCCCTCAAAATTAGTGGTAACCGATCGTCCTGTCGCAAAAACCGGACGTTCCAAGTCCCCACCCTGGCAGCCCGCCTGAGGTTTAACCTCGGGTTGTCACTCGGGGTGGATGCCACCTTTGCCACCCAACGATATTGCCCCATATAGGGAGGGTTGGCTGGCAGTAGGCCTTATAGTCCATCTGTGGGGATCCCTTGGAATTTTTAGGACCCACAAAACCCGCCTTACATGGTGGTGGTAAGAAGGATTGCCCTCAGCCCAGCCACCAACAACTTATGTATATACATATATATTTTATATATATATATATATATATCTATATATATTAAATATATATATATATATATATATATATATATATGTTTATTATATATTATAATATATATATATATTATATATACATATATATATATCTATATATATATTATTATATATATATATATATATTATATATCATCTACATAATATATATTATAATATAATATGTTTATATACTAATTAATATATTATATAAAATTTTATAATATATATATTATATATATATATATGCGTGTGGGGTGTGTGTGTTTGTTTTGGGTGTGTGTGTGTGTGTGTGTGTGTGTGTGTGTGTGTGTGTGTGAGTGTGTTTGTGTGTGTGTGTGTGTGGTGTGTATGTATATATATATTTTATATAAAATATTATATATATATATATATATATATATAATATATATATATATATAGATATTTTATATATATATATATATTTTATATATATATTATATATGTGTGTTTGTGTGTGTGTGGTGTGTGTTGTGTGTGTGTGTGTGTGTGTGTGTGTGTGTGTGCGTTTTGTGTGTGTGTGTGATATATTATATATATATTATTTATATAATATATATATAATATAATATATACATACACATATATATATAAAATATATATATATATGTGTGTGTGTGTGTGGTGTGTGAGTGTTTTGTGTACGACAAGGAAATGCCTCAAGGAATCCGGTCCCGAATTTTCATCAGGGTTGACTCTCGAAGCCTTTTCCCCTTTATAAATTTGGATTGTTTTGTATAGGGTGAACTCCCCTAGCGTTTGACCTGCAGGGACTGAACTCAAGGCAGCAGTTATTTTGCATGGGGTGAAGTCCTACAGCTTTTTACCATACATATATTTACATATGGATGTAAGTTGTATATATTAACTTCTAATATTATATATATTTTAATTTAAAATTATTATAAAATAATATATAATATTTTTAAAAATTCATTATTATATTATTTATATTAATAATAAAATATTATATATAAAATATTTAATGTAATATTTTTATAAGTATATATAATTATGTAATTAAAATTAATATATTTATTTTAATTATAATATATGGTTTGTGTGGGGTGTGTGTGTGTGTGTGTGGGGGGGTTGTGGGGGTGGGGGTTTGTGTGGGGTGGTGTGTATTTTTTTAAGTAAATCTGGGTTCTGAGTGTAGTTTTGTGGGGGTTTTTGTTTTTTACATTATATTATATATATAAATATTAATTTTTAAAATATATATTATAAAAATTTTATATATTTTTTAATATATATATTAAAAATATATATATATAAAATTATATTTATTTTTTAAATTTTTTATTGAATTGTATATTATTAAAAATATATATTATATTTTTTTATATATATTTTTTATTTATTTATATGATAAAAATTATATATGTAATATATTTTGATTTATCTTCTATTACTATCTCTCCTTCTATCTACTATCTATCTATCTATCTAATGTTATGTTAGTTGTGTGTGGTGTGGTGTGTGAAAGAGAGAGAGGAGATAAAAAAAAGTGTGGTGTGTGTATGCGTTGTGGTGGTGCGTTTTGGGTATGTGTGTTTCTGTATTCGCGTGATGTGGGTGTGTGTGTGTGTGTGTTGTGGGGAAGAGAGAGAGAGAGAGGGGGGAGAGGAGAGAGAGAGAGAGAAGAGAAGAGGTTTGTGTGTGTGTGTGTTGGTTTTGTGTTGTGTAGCGTTTGGGCTTTGGTGTGTGTGTGTGTGTGTGTGTGGGGTTTTAATAAATATGGAAAAACGGTGTGTGTGTGTATAATATATATGTTATATATTATATATAATATATATATATATATTATCAATATATATAATGTGTTGTGTGTGTGTGTGTGTGTTGTGTTTTGGGTGTGGTTTTGTGTGGTGTTTTTGTGTGTGTTTTTATTGGTCCGTGTGTGTGTATGTTTTGTGTGTCTCAGTCTTTTAAATCAATATGTATAGTACATTTATCTTGTATATATTTTAATATTACATTAGATAACCATATGTGTGTTTTATTATTATTATATAATTATTATATATTATATATATATTATATATGTGTGTGTGTGTGGTGTTGGTGTGTGTGTGTGTTGTGTGTGGTGGGGGTGGGTTTTTTGGCGTGGTGTGTGGTGTGGGGGGTTGTGGTTGTGTGTGTGTGTGTGTGTGTGTGTGTGTGGTATGTATATTTTTATATTATATAATTTATATTATAAAATTTATTATTTAATATATATATAAATTTATTAATAATATATTTATATATATATAATTATATTATATATATTTTTATAGTGATTCTGGATTCGCTTTTTAAATTTCATTTTCTTCTTTCCACGACACCACCTACTTCGGAAAGCAAAGGCGTAAGTTTGTTTCTTTTTTTTGCATTTTTTAGCCCCAGATTCATTTTATGATTTTTTTTTCTACCCTCTTTTCTTCTAGTTTTGCTTACGATACAGATATCCACGTATTGCATAGTATATTAAAAAGTTCACATTTAATAATATATGCATGTAAAAATTGTCAAACCTAGTCTGAAAATATTTTTCCCATAGCCAATACCAACTTAAAAAAAATTATATGTCCCATAAAAACCAAAAGAAGTCAAACCATACACAAAGACAAACATACACACTCATTATTTCCCATTTTTTTATGTAAAACCCGAAAACCAGCTTCTGCTACTAAGAAGCGTGTGACATTGTTCAATAAAATTTATTGATTGTTTATTACCTTATTCAAATGTGGGGTGTGTGTATTTTTTCTTTCTTTTTTTTTCTTTTTTTTTTACACAGAAGAAGGCAAGTAAAAAAAATTACTAATTTCTGCCTCTTGGGCAATTCGCCATATAGTTTATTAAAAACAAATTACTATTTCTTGTTTAACAGAGCGATGACAGGGCACAGATATATGATAAGCGGCCAATGGTGAGTTTTTTTTTTTTCATACTTTTGCCATATATATATATATATATATATATATATATATATTTTATATATATATATTATAATATATAATATATATTATTATATATATATATAAACCCCTTTTGGCGCTCCAGCCAAGACCACTTTACTTAATGCTTCCCTCTTTTCTTCTCGACTACAATTTCTTTTTTTTCACCTCGGGGGGTATTATTATTATTGTTTTATTATTATTATTATTTATTATTATTATTATTATTATTATTATTTTTAAATTATTATTATTATTATTATTACATATTTTCAATGAACCCACAAACTTATGTTTGATTTTGTGGAATTAAAAAATTCTAATCTCCCTATTCAAATGTTTCCAATCCAAAGTTACCAGGAAAGATTCTTGATAAATTCTATATAGTAATATCAAAGTTCGATATAAGTACATAATCTAATAAAAATAAAAAATAATAATTTAATAGCAGGTTTTGGTCTTCATCCTTTAAAATCCAAGGTTGGTAGTTCTTCCCTGTTGCGAGAACTTGAATTAAATTATTTTAAATTCTTTAAAAAAAATTACAATTGCACACAAATAAACCGAAACTATTAAATTCTTCCAAATGTTAACAATAGATTAAAACCGGAAAAAGAAAAAGTTGGTCGTTAATCACGGTTTTTACATGTATGAAGGTGTCTGGTACTCTTCTCTTCATGAAAAAAATGCTAGCCATTCTTTGTTTTTTAAAAAAAAAATACATCTCCCTCGTAGATAAAAAGCTCAATAATGAACAACAGGATTACAACTCTGTACAGGAAAGGACAGAAAGTAAAAAATTTCCTTCCTCTCCTGGCAGTTTTTTTCTTTTTTCTTTCTTTATGTGTGTGTGTGTGTGTATGTGTGTGTGTGTGTGTGTGTGTGTGTGTGTGTGTGTGTGTGTGTGTGCACGTGGTGTGTGTGTGT
Organism: Penaeus monodon; assembly: GCF_015228065.2. NCBI lineage: Eukaryota > Metazoa > Arthropoda > Malacostraca > Decapoda > Penaeidae > Penaeus > Penaeus monodon. Next base: position 50,531,319 of record NC_051399.1, on the reverse strand, counting down.
GTGTGTGTGTGTGTGTGTTGTGTGGTGTGTGTGTGTGTGTGTGTGTGTGTGTGCATGTAAATATATACAACATATATATTTATGTCTACATAATTTATTATATATATGATACATATATTATATATATATAGATATAAGTATATTTATATGTATATAGTTACTCTTATTGTGTCCTCGGGTAAACAATAACTGCACCCTGGGGGGTTCCCTGAACGAGGATAAGCACCCTATTAGCTCCCTATGCCAGGGTTTTGCTGTGAAGCTGTCTACAGCAGGGCAGTGGGTATCTGGTGGAAAACACCTACTTATTATACTAGTTTCACCAACAATATGTCTGGGCGTATTGTGGCAAAGTGTACTGTTTCAAAAGCGGCAGAGATAGTTTCCTCCTAGGTATTGGAGACTGCGAGTTGAGAAGGAGCCTGGCGTGATTCCACTCAACTTTTTTCTTTTCCTCCTGAACAAACCTTCCTAAAAACCTCTCACCAATGATAACAGAAAGGATAATTCATACCACTCGCCCGTACGTGTGGGTTTTCAAGGGGCGCGTTGTTCTGGGCAACCAGGCTGACAATGTTTAATATGCATGCTGTAATACAAGAAAGATAAAGGTCAACCACATGTCCAGTTAAGAAACATATTAAAAATCGGAACGTGGAAATGTAAGGTAAAAAATGAAAGGGATGGTGTAAAATGTGCATACGTTCCTGTACGAAATAGGATATGTATACAAACATTCACAGGACTGAGAATATGGCACCGGAGACCAATTGGAAAAGTGAAATGGAATTTCAAAAGCTAAATAAAAACTGAGACTAGTTTTCTTTTTCTCTGGAAAAGAATGGATTATAGTCACGGAGTCTTTGCTATGCTTCTCACGAAAAAACCCTGCAAAGGCACTAATGTGTTTGGGTACATAGAGCCCATAAATGATCGGATTGCGCATTTTAAAGTCAGAATAACCAAGCAAAACCTCATACTTTAGTATATACAATGCTACGCACCAACAAACAGTGGCAAGTGAATGAAGAAATATGGAAAATTTTTTTATAACACATCTCCAAGAAACTTTAGACACAATCCCAACAAAAATGTAAAAGTATCATGGGTGACCTCAACGCCAAAGTTAGGCAAAAAAAATGATCTAAAAATGATATACCCGTGTGGAAAATTCGGCCTTGGAGATATAAATGAAAGAGGTGAAAGCTTTTACTGAAATTCTGTAGTACAAATAATTCAGGTTATCGCCAGACACACTTGTTCCAATTCGAATAACCACACCCAGATACTTGTATACGTGGTTTCTCCACCAGAGCAAAAGACACACAACAAAATTGACTACATTGTGTTGAAACAAGAGGAAGGAGTTGTATAAAAAAAAATGCCAAGACAAGAAGACCTGGTGCCCGACTGCAACAGTGACCACGCCCAACTTCCTAACCTTCAGACTTTCAAATAAGACTCAAAAAGGTGGATGCGTCCAACACCATCTCTAAAACTTCGACACTACAAAACGCTCTTGAGTAACACTTAAAGAATTACAGTTCAAACAATTTTGAAGTACTCCATCAATGTGAGATGATAAAACAAAACTCAAATGAGTTTGGGAAGAAGGAAAAGAAACTGCCTTGATCGCTGCTTAAAGAGTAACTATCGCGCGCGCCAAAAGGAAAAAAAGACAAATTATTTTACCAAGTAAGTAATTTACCAAGTAATCTACCAAGGGGTACGAAACATTACACACAACGAAAATTTAAACCTACAATGGACACTAATCAAAACTGAAGATGGACTTGTTCTTGTGATGAAAGAAAAGTCAAAGTAGATGGAATCAATATTGTTCCACCTATCAACCTATACAAAAAAGAATAAAGAATCTAACACAACATTAATTAGACTCAATGACACGAAGATGACCAACTTAGGCCTCTGCTAGATGAAGTTATAAAAGCCTAAAGAACTAAAGAATAACAAAAGCCCGGAATAGATAATAACAGCGAACTAAATCAGAATTGCTGGCGAAGGGGCTGATAAACTTCTACAAACTTTGTAACGAAAATTTGGGAATGAAAGAAAAATGTCCAGCAAGCTGGTAAAATCAGATCTTTACTTACTCCCATACCTAAAACAGGTACGGCAGTCCAAGTGCAACAATACAGGAATATTGCATTAATAAGTCAACCAGCACTGTCACGTTAAAATATATATTGCTGAATTAGAATGAGTTAAGTTAGAGAAGAAGTTGCAGACAAACAAGCAGTTTTTCGCCCTGGAAAATGTACCAGAACCCAGAATTCTAAATCTGAAATTGATTGGAATCAAGAAAGACCTATATCGTGTTTTCATCGTGATTACTCGAAAGATTTTAATACTGTTGATCATGATATCCTATTGAATAACATGAACATATGAAATTTCCAAAACACACATCCAACTAATAATAAGCCAATATATGACCAACACAAGCAACTGTAAAATCCCTTAGTGTTAACATGAATGGTTCGCACGTCACCAAGGAGTATACAAGGTTGCATCTGGCTCCTTCTTCTTCTCCGCCCTTTTTAATATACTTCTGAAGCAATTATGAGAAGTGCTCTCAGAGAATTTTGAGGAACTGTAGATGTTGGAGGATACAAAATATCAATCTAAGATAAACCCGATGATATAGTTTTCACTTGTCCAGCAGTATCACTGAACTACAACAACTACTAGATAAACTTGAGAAGCAAGCAAAAAGGTGGGTTTGTTTCATTATTTGCCAAGAAAACTAAAATC
>NC_051399.1:50513544-50521044 GCF_015228065.2 Penaeus monodon | reverse complement strand
TACTATTGTTATCGTTATCATTATCACTGTTATCAATATCATTACTATCATTATAACATAATGATCACTATCTAGATACCAGTGCTAGATAATTTTAATTTGTTGATTAACCTATCGGTTTTTCCTTCTTATCTGTTTCTTCAAAACCCTTCTCTTTCTTTCCTGATTCTGTTCTGACCTTCTTATTACATCTGTTATGTCGACACATGGTAGTGGTGAGTTGAATAAGCGTAGCGTTATTGCTCTAATTAGAATAAAACCAGCGTCCTTTCGATCTATTAGGTAATTAACCTGTTAGGTTTTTAAGTATGAAACGTGCAAACGTATGAAATATTGATTATTGCATTTCCATTTACACAGAAAATTTAAGCCTCTTATTTGTGTTATCGCCTCTTAGGACGTGTGTTTGTGTAAGCTTGAGAGTCATAATAAAGGTATATGGAGTGAAGTGTATATGCAGTGGAAATAGAAAAATAAAAGTATATATCGTACATCGCGTTTTATAATCCTTTTCACTTTATTGTATTCTTATCCCTGCCACGGCGATTGAGGGACGGTAATTATTAGCAGACCTGTTGTGTGACCGACCTGATGGGGGGGGGGGGTCGTTAGAGTTCTCTCCCTTCCAGGGTTATTTGTTATTGATTATGACAGTTTCATTCATTAGGAGGGGTGTCACTCGTCTGTAACAGGGTCAATTATCGAACAAGGTACAAGCTCAAACACGATGAATATTGTGGGGTGGGGTGGGAGGGGAGGGGAGGAGGGTGATGATGGGGGGTCGTCGGTGACACCTGGCATCGGGCTGGATTATGATAGACTCATTCATTAGGAGGGGTGATCACTCGTATATGTAACAGGGTCAATTATCGATCCAGGTACAAGTTCAAACACTATGAATATTGCGGCGCGGGTTGGGGGGTGGGGGTATAGGAGAGGGGGTGCTGATGGGCTGGGAGGAGGGATCATCTGTAGTACCAGGCATATTGTTTCAGAGGGGAGGGGAAGGGAGTCCTCCAGGCGTGTGTTAGGCATCATTAACTATGGTTAATGATTCCGGTTACGGTCATTGATTATGTTAATCACTTTCATTAACCTACTTCTTGTTTTGATGCGTAAGGTGAGTCGTTCTGTCAAGTCGCCTGTATTGGAGAGGAGGGGTGGGGAAGGGAGACCCTGTGCCTGTTAGATATCCTTAGAGTCGGTTAATGATTTCCAGTTCCGATCATTGATTATGATAATCACTTTAATTATGCCTACTTCCTGCTATGATGCGCCATGAACGACCGTAAGGTAGTCTGGTGTGTATGCTAGCCATCATTAACTATGGTTAATGATTCCGGTTACGGTCATTGATTGCGTTAATCACTTCCGGTTACGGTCATTGGCTATGTTAATCGATTGCGGTTTCCGGTTCTAATTAACCTTCTTCCTGTTTACACACTCATACACGTACGTGAGAAAAGGAAATCTGTCCTTACTAGTTCTACTGTCATTAATTAGGCATATAATGAGTCCTTTACAGTATGAGGCTTAGTGGATGTAAACTAGCTTTAGTGCTGATGATGAGAACACATGTCGTATATTCACAGTGTTAAAACAGGGCACACATCAGATGTAGTTGTTTTATGAGGGATGCAAAAGAGCGTTGGACCGAGTATGCCCAAGGTTGGGAACCACAGGGATAGGTAGTGATAGTCATACAGTTAATTATAAATCTGTTTATGTTCTTCTTTGTGGCCATTTGTGTTGGTAATTGGACATGTAAAACACACGTTGAAAGAAATTATATGAGATATTGCATAATGCAAAAAAATAAAAAATAAATAAATAAAAAAAAATAAAAAAAATAAATAATAATAATAAATTTAATCTACCCAAATTCAAGTTAACATGTGTTAAAATTAGCCTGAAACTAACCATAACGTCAAATGAAACATATATGCCTAAAATCAATGGTTCAGGCAATGTTGATCCTGATGCTTCAGATATTATTATTATTTTTTGTTGTTGAATGACAGTGTTCCCCCAATTTAGCCTGTGAATTAGTAACATAACATTGCATGTACAACATATCTTTAAACCTAAATCTAATTGAAACTAGATGTACTTCCACCGCTCTCTCTCTCTCTCTCTCTCTCTCTCTCTCTCTCTCCCTCTCTTATTCTAATGGCCATCATTATCAACATCATTATTATTATAAGTAATATTGTCATTCCTATTATTATTATTATTGTTTTTATTGTTGTTGCTGTGGCTGTTATAATGATAATTGTTATAATGATAATAATAAGTAATGATAATATTATTATTGATAATAATAATCATTATTGTTATTGTTATTATTATTATTATCATTAGTATTATTTGTATTATTATTACTATTATTATTATTACTATTATTATTATAATGTTATTACTATCAAATTGCTTTTATTAACAATTTCATTATCATTATTTTTTTTTTATTATTATCATTATTGTTATTATTATCATCATCATACTTTCAGTCACAATTACCATTACTATCATTAACTTTATCATTATCATAATCATAGTCATAGTCATAATCATTATTATTAGGTTACATTATTATTATTATTATTATTATTATTATTATTATATTATTATTATTATTATTATTATTATTATTATCATTATTATTATTATCATCATCATCATTATTTTCATCATTATTATTATTTATTATTATAATTATTGTTTTTTATTACTATTGTTATTTTTCATACCTTATTATTATCAAAACTATTGTTAACATTAATTTTACTATTGATACCAATATTGCTACTATGTTTGTTGTTGCTGTTTTTGATGTTATAATCATTATTAATATAATAATAATAATAATAATAATAATAATTATTATTATTATTATTATTATTATTATTGTTATTATTATTATTTTAACATCATCATCATCATCATCATCATCATCATCATCATCATCATTATTATCAAGGTTATTATCATTTTATTATCAACTTTATTATTACTATTATTATTATTATTATTATTATTATTATTATTATTATTATTATTATTATTATTATTATTATTATTATTATTATTATTATTATTATTATATTATTATATTATTATTATTATTATTATCATCATTCTTGTTGTTGTTGCTGATATTGCTATTGTTATTATTATTGATATTGTGGTTATTATTATTATTGTTGTTGTTGTTGTTGTTGATATTGCTATTATTTTTGTTATTATTTTTTATATCAATATTATTATTATTTTTATTATTATAATTACTGTTATTATTATTATTATTGTTATCATTATTTTCATTTTTATTATCATTGTTATTTTTATTATTATCAATATTATTTTTTTATCTATTTTATTTTTTCAAGTGTCCTGTCCCACAAGGACGTTGGCGATCATGGATTTCCATGATTTTCTTGGTAATTTAGAGCGGTGGTTTGCCGTTGCCTGCCACCAGGTGTTTTTATCGAGTCACCAGCGGCTAGGCAGGCAATCGAGGTGAAGTTCCTTGCCCAAGGGAAGAACGCGCCTGCCGGTGACTCGAACCCTCGAACTCAGATTGCCGTCGTGACAGACCTAAGTCCGATATTCTAACCACTCGGCCACCGCGGCCTACATTATTATCATTGTTATCATTATTATCATCATTATTATCATTATCGTTATTTTTAATACTATCATTATCATCATTATTATCAGTAGTAGTAGTAATATTATCATTATCAACAGTATCATTAGAGCTACTACTACTGTTATTACTATTACTGCTACTGTTACTATAATCATCTTCATACTTATCATTTTCTTTGTTATTCTTTTGTTTTCATGTTATCATTATTTTTTATCATTATTCGTCTTATTAACATTATGATTATTTCTTTTATTCTAATTAATGTCTGTTGAGAATTACTTGACTTTGTTTTTAGTCATTCGGTGATGATAATAATTAAAAAATATATATATATATATATTGGGAATCTTAGGCAATAAGACCACCCTTACCATATTCAATAATCCCTTTTAATATACCAACCTTTCCTACCAGGGATTCCTAGACGTACAAAAGGAAGCGACGTGGGCGCTCTCCAACCTAACCTCGGGAGGCACGTCGAGCCAGATTGAAGCCCTGGTTGCTGCAGGCGGCGTGGAAGCACTCGTAACAGTCTTAGGCGTTTTTGAAACCTCTGTCGTCACTGTGGCTCTCGAGGGGCTTGATAACATCCTGGCGGTAAGTATGGGAGTGGGCGTTCATATTGAGAGTGTGTCTTCAGTGAAGGAGGACCCACAAAGATTTTAAAAAGAAATACTTTACAATGGTTTTGAAATAAGGCTGTAAGTAAAGTTGTATAAACAATTGTGTGGGTAAAGGTATATAGGGTCTATGCATTATAGTGTGCAGGGATAGATATCGTTATGCGGTTGTTGGTGTCTAAGTGTGGGTGTTTAAATGTGTTGGGAGTCGGGGATGCCGGAAACTGAGATGGGCTTTGTTCCTGTTCAGGCCAGGGGAAGCACGATGCACGATGATAGATGCAGGGAAAGGACGGGTACGGGAAGAGACAAATTATGAATTAATAAGACGAAGGGGGGGAGTAATTTTCCTAAGTTATGAATAAAACGATGCAGAACATAAGTCACCCAAATATTCTGATCGACACATGGGTAGTGGTGAGGCAGTAGGTAGATAATTGGTTTCAGCGTAAATATGAGGGGAACCCTCGGGCTGGATACCTGAAAACACTATTAAGCTCTCTAATAAATAAAACCACGTCCTTCGATCTATAGGTTTACCGTAGGTTTTAAGTATGAAACGTGCAAACGTATGAAATATTGATTATTGCATTTCCATTTACACAGAAAATTTAAGCCTCTTATTGTGTTATCGCCTCTTAGGACGTGTGTTGTGTAAGCTTGAGAGTCATAATAAAGGTATATGGAGTGAAGTGTATATGCAGTGGAAATAGAAAAATAAAAGTATATATCGTACATCGCGTTTTATAATCCTTTCCCTTTATTGTATTCTTATCCCTGCCACGGCGATTGAGGGACGGTAATTATTAGCAGACCTGTTGTGTGACCGACCTGATGGGGGGGGGGGTCGTTAGAGTTCTCTCCCTTCCAGGGTTATTTGTTATTGATTATGACAGTTTCATTCATTAGGAGGGGTGTCACTCGTCTGTAACAGGGTCAATTATCGAACAAGGTACAAGCTCAAACACGATGAATATTGTGGGTGGGGTGAGAGGGGAGGGGAGGAGGGTGATGATGGGGGGTCGTCGTGACCTGGCATCGGGCTGGATTATGATAGACTCATTCATTAGGAGGGGTGATCACTCGTATATGTAACAGGGTCAGTTATCGATCCAGGTACAAGTTCAAACACTATGAATATTGCGGCGCGGGTTGGGGGGTGGGGGTATAGGAGAGGGGTGCTGATGGGCTGGGAGGAGGATCATCTGTAGTACCAGGCATATTGTTTCAGAGGGGAGGGGGAAGGGAGTCCTCCAGGCGTGTGTTAGGCATCATTAACTATGGTTAATGATTCCGGTTACGGTCATTGATTATGTTAATCACTTTCATTAACCTACTTCTTGTTTTGATGCGTAAGGTGAGTCGTTCTGTCAAGTCGCCTGTATTGGAGAGGAGGAGTGGGGAAGGGAGACCCTGTGCCTGTTTAGATATCCTTAGAGTCGGTTAATGATTTCCAGTTCCGATCATTGATTATGAAATCACTTTAATTATGCTACTTCCTGCTATGATGCGCCATGAACGACCGTAAGGTAGTCTGGTGTGTATGCTAGCCATCATTAACTATGGTTAATGATTCCGGTTACGGTCATTGATTGCGTTAATCACTTCCGGTTACGGTCATTGGCTATGTTAATCGATTGCGGTTTCCGGTTCTAATTAACCTTCTTCCTGTTTACACACTCATACACGTACGTGAGAAAAGGAAATCTGTCCTTACTAGTTCTACTGTCATTAATTAGGCATATAATGAGTCCTTTACAGTATGAGGCTTAGTGGATGTAAACTAGCTTTAGTGCTGATGATGAGAACACATGTCGTATATTCACAGTGTTAAAACAGGGCACACATCAGATGTAGTTGTTTTTATGAGGGATGCCCAAAAGAGCGTTGGACCGAGTATGCCCAAGGTTGGGAACCACAGGGATAGGTAGTGATAGTCATACAGTTAATTATAAATCTGTTTATGTTCTTCTTTGTGGCCATTTGTGTTGGTAATTGGACATGTAAAACACACGTTGAAAGAAATTATATGAGATATTGCATAATGCAAAAAAATAAAAAATAAATAAAATAAAAAAAAATAAAAAAATAAATAATAATAATAAATTTAATCTACCCAAATTCAAGTTAACATGTGTTAAAATTAGCCTGAAACTAACCATAACGTCAAATGAAACATATATGCCTAAAATCAATGGTTCAGGCAATGTTGATCCTGATGTTTCAGATATTATTATTATTTTTTGTTGTTGAATGACAGTGTTCCCCCAATTTAGCCTGTGAATTAGTAACATAACATTGCATGTACAACATATCTTTAAACCTAAATCTAATTGAAACTAGATGTACTTCCACCGCTCTCTCTCTCTCTCTCTCTCTCTCTCTCTCTCTCTCCCTCTCTTATTCTAATGGCCATCATTATCAACATCATTATTATTATAAGTAATATTGTCATTCCTATTATTATTATTATTGTTTTTATTGTTGTTGCTGTGGCTGTTATAATGATAATTGTTATAATGATATTATTATCATAATCATCATTATTATTATCATTATTATTATTACTATTATTATTATTACTATTATTATTATAATGTTATTACTATCAAATTGCTTTTATTAACAATTTCATTATCATTATTTTTTATTATTATTATTATCATTATTGTTATTATTATCATCATCATACTTTCAGTCACAATTACCATTACTATCATTAACTTTATCATTATCATAATCATAGTCATAGTCATAATCATTATTATTAGGTTACATTATTATTATTATTATCATTATTATTATTATCATCATCATCATTATTTTCATCATTATTATTATTTATTATTATAATTATTGTTTTTTATTACTATTGTTATTTTTCATACCTTATTATTATCAAAACTATTGTTAACATTAATTTTACTATTGATACCAATATTGCTACTATGTTTGTTGTTGCTGTTTTTGATGTTATAATCATTATTAATATAATAATAATAATAATAATAATAATAATTATTATTATTATTATTATTATTATTATTATTGTTATTATTATTATTATTAACATCATCATCATCATCATCATCATCATCATCATCATCATCATTATTATCAAGGTTATTATCATTTTATTATCAACTTTATTATTATTATTATTATTATTATTATTATTATTATTATTATTATTATTATTATTATATTATTACTATTTTATCATTATTA
>NC_051399.1:50483544-50486044 GCF_015228065.2 Penaeus monodon | reverse complement strand
TTTACAATTGATATTTTTGAATAAATAATTTTGAAAAGACCCTGTATATGTTTTTATTGCCTAATATTTAGTAAAATTATGGTCAATTAGAAAATATTCTAAGACAAAATCCATCATATACATTAATGAAAAGCATAACAACAAAGACAGATAGGTTTATAGATGGTAATGACTTCCGTCTAAATATCATTTCTTTTATTCAATCTATATGCTCTGTATATCTAATGGTACTATTATTAAATAGTGTGTTTCATAAATGAAAATAAAAAATCCCGTTCTGAAGGTTTTCAAAATTCAAATGCCGGATTGCATTCATTTTGATGTGATCAGGGTAGTATACCCATGCGTTTGACCGTGTGTCTGCTCTCTTACATGTATGTTTTTCTTTCTTTTTTTTTTGTGTGTGTGTTTATCACTCACTTCAATAATAAGCATCACTGAAATATGAGCAATGCAAACATTCTAAAGCTCACGCTGGAGAATTGTGTTTTGATGGCGATTTATCTTTCTAGGGAATATCAAAAACAATTTGCTTCAGAAGAAATCAGAGGGACTGAGGTATGGTTCATTGTCTTCCAAGATATATTGTGAATAGAATAGAAAATCGTGTATTATTGATATATTATGAATAGAATGGAAAAGCATGTATCATTTGGATATATATTACATTTCCGTATTTTACTCTGTATGGATATATGAATAAGTAAAAGATTGCGTTAGTGTAATAAAAAGAATTAAAGAATTTACTAATTTCAAAATAGTTTTATTTATAAAACAAAATCTGCATGCATCACAAAAAAATAACAGAAAAGAACTTTCCTACTAACCATAAGTAGAATATCAACTACGTAACGGATTGCAAACTAACTACTGATGATACAGTGAACTATCCAGCTGAACGCGACGTTCAGCGTTCTCGTTAGATGTAGATTAGACAAGTGACTGGTATATATCGGTGTTAGTTCTGTCGGATAAAATACTATTAATGAACAGCGAAGTTACTTCCGCATTCCCCCTGGGAATATTATACGGATCAAGGTCCTTCTTGAAAGAAACCATTAAAGGCATATGATACGTGTCAATCTGGTCCAAACCCGCCATGTTGATGGACAAGACTCAGGGAGCACGTCGGCTGCGAACTCCTCACTGCCAGCGCGTTGAAGGATCCAGTTCAAGACAGCACGTTCCTCAGGCCAGTTAAAGCGTCTTTTCTCGTTCTGAAAGGGTATTTCAGCAAGCATCTCCGGCGCGGTCGTGGAAACTACAACGTTAGAGGAGTCTGTCGACCGGATATCATTCTTGGAGAAGGTAAAGGATGCCTTTGTGCTCCTTAAAAATCGCTCCCTGGCTTCATTTTTGTTTTCTAAAAGTTCCTTGAACCCCTCATTTGGGATGAGGAACGCAGTGCGCCCTAAACAGGCCATGTCCCCTGGGTCACTGTGGGCCAGCCAGCAGTTGGTGTTCCCAGGGAGGGGCTCGGCCGTCATGCCTGTTTGCTGCGTCATACAGAGCAGGTCATGCAGCTCGAGTTCAGTTCCATCACCAGGATGGATGGCATCTGGTTCCCACATATGTTCAATCTCCTCTACAAATGTTCTAACCTGCAAGAGTTGAAGTAATTCGTTATAAACTTCTATGTCATAAAAAAAACAGATTCTAAGACATCCAGTTATATCGGGTCGTGCTGATTAAATACAGTTTAATATTGCTTACCTTAGGGAGAAGGTCATTCAATTTGTTAAAGAAGATAATAGAAACCTCTTGCTTGTATGGCTCTTTGATGTCTTCAACTATTGTGAGGACGGTAACGTTCTTGACCCTGCAAGGAGACAAAATTTATGAATTACATAAACTGCTGTGAAGACACATTTTACAATTGAAGAGAGGTTGAAGAGAGAGAGAGAGAGAGAGAGAGAGAGAAAAGAGAGAGAGAAAGAGAGAAAGAGAGAGAGAGAGAGCGAGAGCGAGAGCGAGAGAGCGAGAGAGAGAGAGAGAGAGAGAGAGAGAGAGAGAGAGAGAGAGAGAGAGAGAGAGAGAGAGAGAGAGAGAGAGAGAGAGAGAGAGAGAGAGATTATTTATGTAATGTAACGCATTGCCTAGGGAATGTCTATGAGATTATCTCTGCAAGCTTTTTTATATTAACAATAAACATCAGCGTGCTGCGTACCTGCGGGTCCCTGAAGCGCTGCTTGCGGCACTCGGGAGGGCAGCCATGCTTGCGCTTCTTGTCCTTCTTGACGTCGAGCACGACAAACACGAGTTGAGCGAAAAGAACCATCGGGGCAAAGTGTTTCAGCTGACGGCGGAATAGCTACTGGTGCAACTGCAGCAACTCATTGGTATTATATACTCCTGATGCAGTGACGTCAAGAGGTACACAGCGAAGGGGCGTGATGCTCCTCCGTCCATGATAATGCCTGGCGCGAGGTGAGCCGCATCGCGTGCAGAAATTTCTGGTACCTTTCCTTGTATTATATTTTGTCTCTTAGAGATGAATTAG
>NC_051399.1:50471044-50473544 GCF_015228065.2 Penaeus monodon | reverse complement strand
AATTGCCTTTCGACTGTCCTCTGCGGCGGTGAAGGTCTTGCTTTCTACGCAGACCACATCCTGCAGATCGGTCGATGCGTGCCTTCCAGGCAGCTCCTGCATTATTGATCGCGAACACTGCTCAGTAGACAAAGGCGGGCACGTTCCTGTGAAACGCTCTGACTTGCATGTTAAGAAGTACACCATGGGATAACTGCTAAAACAAAGCAAAACAAAAGAATAATGGCAGATAGATGAAGGATAGATACTATTAAAATATGTTCTATTAGTGAAATATGTAAATACTCACACAAGGTTTACAATTCACGTTATTGTTGTAGATGCAAGAGGAATATCTATCTCCAGCTGCTACACTGACATGGTCACCGAATACACTGCTAAAAAATAATAACAAAATAAAATAGTTATACTAGAAAGTAGTCACAGTAATAGGCAGATTACCGTTTCTACAAGAAAAGAAAAACGACAAAGCGAGAGAGAAATAAAAATCCAGGCAGACAGGTTATGGTCAGTATTCATTAGATAAAATGCTCCTGCATTATATTGCACAAAGAAATGGGGTAATAATAAATAATATATTCCAAAAGAATCTGAACCAAACCTTTAACTGTTACTCTTATTGTAGCATTGTCGAAAAAAAATTTATTTCTGTCTTTGGTGTTTTTCTTGACATCGGTAAACGAAAATAAGATGCGTGAAGAGAACTATTGCCAAGCGTGGTAGCGCTCTGTAACATATCTGAGGGTATACTATATCTACGACGTCGGTTCTTTGGCCTTATATACCTGCTTCCCTGTGGCACAAAGCGATGATGACGCGATATCAACATGTAATTATGTGTATTCATATGAATTCAGTGTACGTGCATGCATAGCGCCCACACACACCCACACACACCCACCCACCCACCCACCCACACACACACACACACACACACACACACACACACACACACACACACACACACACACACACACACACACACACACACACACACACACACACACAACACACACACACACACACACACACACACACACACACACACACAGACACACACACACGGCGCGCGCGCGCGCGCGCATTCGTGAGCAATTACTTACGGACAAACAAATGCAACTGAAGACAGTGATAATCAGAAGAATATGTATATAATCAGTTGGATGCAACATTGCTTGAGCCTGTATATGTATTGATATTAGACACGACACACATGAAGCAAAAATACACAGGCAGACGTGATGACTTATTCTTTGCAATAAGCGGTTCGATCCAATTATGACCACTTTTTCTTTGTCATTAGACATTTGACAATCATAGGTGACTGGTGATAAGGCTAGGTGAGGAAGTTAATGTTCAACTATGATATGTATATGTATGAGAAGGTCGAAAAATAATGATTTTAAATAAAACTTATGGTATATTATCTGATGAATAAAAAGAAAAGGTTTTGATTATTGTGTGCCACTGAACAATATTAAACCCTGCCTAATTTTCCTTATTTTGTGATATTCATAAAGAACGATGCAACAATATTACTAATAGAATCTTTGCTTAAGGGTGTCCGTAATTGATTAAATATACTCGATTATATCGATTACTAAGGAAATAAATATTTTAATAAATATCTTTTGGGAATTCATTCCTTAGGAATACTACTCTTGCAATTCAATTACCAAAAATTATGATAGTTGAAAAAACAATGACTGGGAGGGTGTAAGCTAGCTCGCTTCGCGGTCTATTTATAAATCAAAAAGGCCACCAACTAAGAACCCAAATCTGTCTGAACTGAAACATACTTCAGATGATCTGTCTACCTTTATGAACAATTAATGCGCGTAATATAGAAATCGTGTACATCAGTTTCGAGCCAATATTACATGTTCAATCAGGAAAATAAGCCTGTACACACACACACACACACACACACCACACACACACACACACATAATATATATATATATATATATATATATATATATATATATATATATATATATATATATATATATATATATATATATATATATATATGCATATAAATAACAACCCTCCCTGACCAGGACTCGAACCTAGGTCACTACGGGTATGAAACCGGAGGTCAGTGCTGAACCAACCATGCCATGGTTTAGCACTGGCCTCCGGTTTCATACCTGAAGTGACCTAGGTTCGAGTCCTGGTCAGGGAAGGTTGATATTTATCGATATCAATGCGGCATTGCATTATTCCATCTTTCATATATGCATATGTATATATATATATATATATATATATATATATATATATATATATATATATATATATATATTGCATAAAAGAAACAAATCTTCTTCTTCTTCTTTTTCTTAGCTTTATCCCATTTCTTTTTTATGGGGTCGCCATGATGATTTGGTTCTGGCAGATATCTTTTATGGCCGGGTGCCCTTCCTGACGCCAACCCTTCTCCACTCACCCGGGCCCGGGACCGGCTTGGGCTGTCTTGCCCACCCAGTGGCTAGGT
>NC_051399.1:50461044-50468544 GCF_015228065.2 Penaeus monodon | reverse complement strand
GTAACTTCAACGTCCTCGCCGCAAACATGGATCGACTGAACAAGTTCCCCTAACAGGCCCCAAAGTCCTGAATCTTGGTCTAGGTCCAGTAGACCTCTAGGCCTAAGGGCTTCGCCTCATTGCTAAATGTATCAAGAGCCGCCACAAGTGACTCCAGGGACTCAGATAGGATGGCAACATTGCGGAAAAGCCCAAGGTCTGAGACCGTAATATTGCCCTAGTGTTGCTCCACACGACTGACTAGTACCTTTGCCCATCCAGTCCATACAGGTGTTGAAATGTGTGGTGCAAGGACGCAGCCTTGCCTCACCCCTGAATTAACAGGGAAGAAATTCAACATACCCCACCACACTTTACAGCACTTTCAGTACCAGTATAGAGACTTGCTATCAGGCCAATAATTTGTGTCGGAATTCCCCTGAGCCTCATGATCTCCCATAGCAATTCCCGATGCACTGAGTCAAATGCCTTCTTGAGGTCAATGTAGGTTGCAAGCAACCAACTACCAAACTCATGATGGCGTTCCACAATTACTCGAAGCGCTAGTATACAGTCTATTGTGGACTTGCCAGGAGTAATCCAGACTGCTCCTGTCTCTGATCCTCAGTAGGTGGTTGCGGATCCATTTCAGAAGAATTTTAGCGAAACCTTGCCTGGTATGCTGAGCAGTGTAATGCCACGATAGTTGCTACGTCCCAACGATCCCCCTTTTCCCCCTTTCCCGAGAGGGATACCACGCCCCTCAGCAGGGCAGGGGGAATGGTACCAGACTGCCAATGGCAGTCAGGACTGTATGCAGGCCCCCAGCCATAGGTTCAACCCCCAGCCTTTAGCAGTCAGCAGGGATATCACATATGCCTGCAGCTTTCCCACTCTTCAGCTTGGAAACGCCATCCTAACCTCTGTTAGGGTAGGAGGTTCCTCGCTGATGGGTGGGTCTGGCACAGGCACTGAGACATCGCTTGCATCCAAGCTAACTGTTGGAGGGTCCACCTGGTACAACTGTTCAAAATACTCAGCCTAACGTTCACAAACCCCAACATGATCTGAGATGATCCGTCCATCCACTGATCAGACTGCATTCATCTGTGAGGATTCCTGATGAACTGTTCTTTGTCACTTCTCAGCAGTGTCCGAGCCCTACGCACCATGGAATGACGCAAGACCTGATTCCCTACACGCTTCAATGGCCTCTAATGTCTCCAGAGAGATGGAATTCTTCCTGGGGCGTAAGCCTGGACCCCTGAGCTGCTTCGAGGAAAGCGCTTAAAGAGCCCCCACAAGCAACGGGGTCCGTCGGTTTTTTGAGTTCTGTAAAATCATCAAAGACTGTCATGGTGAACCACGGCAACCCCCCTCCCTCAGTCTGTCAGATAAAACCCTTGAGGTCCCACTGAGGGACGGGGGTTTTGAAGGGGACCCGCAAGGGGCCCCAAAACCAGCCTAGGGGTCGGTCCCACAGAATCGACACTCGGAAAACCCTCAGTTCTGGGGGATCCTCCTCGGGTGTAACAAAAATGGTCGTCTCCTTTGGCCACTGTGCCCGATCGCTGTACCAAGCCGCGATTTTGGGTGTGTGAAATAATTATAAATTTTATATATGATGTGAAAATAATTTATAAATATAATTATAAAAAAATTATATGAAAAATTTGTGGGGGGGGGGTGTGGTGTTGGGGTTGGGGTGGTGTGGGGGGTGTTTGGTGTGTTGAAATAATATATATATAAAAATAATATAAAAAAATTTTAATAAATATATAAAAATTATTTCACACACCACAACACACACACCACACACACACACAAACACCCCACCACACACATAAAATTAAAATATATATTTAAAAATATATATAATATATAGATATATAAAATTTAAAATTTTGAAAAAAATAATAAATATAAATATATATTTTTTATATATATATATAAATATTATAATATATTATATTATTATATATTATATATATAATATATATAATATATATGTATTATATTTTTGCGTGTGGTGTTTGTGTGTGCAGTATTTTATATTATAATTAAAAAGTATAATTTTATTTTTATATATAATATAAAAAAATTTTTTAATAAAAAAATATTATATATAAATAAAAATATTATAATATATAAAAATTTATATATCAACCAACCACACACACCGAAATTTAATATAAAAATAAATATAATTTATAAAATATTTATATATAATTTTATAATTATTTTAATATTTATTTTTATATATAGAGAAAAATAATAGTATACACCACCCCCACACACCCCCACACACCCCAAACACACAAATAATAAAGATAATAAAAAAAGAGAATAAAAAATATATATATAATATAAAATTTATTTTTTATTAGGTATATAGGGTATATATATATTTTATATTATAATATATATATTTTATTATATATATATAAAAACATTAACACACACACCCAACGATTATAAATAATTATATATATTTAATTAATTAATTTTAATATTAATAAACATTAAAAAATTGGTTGGTGTGGTGTTTTGGGTGTGGGGTGGTTTGTGTTTGTGTGTGTGTGTGTGTGTGTTTTTGTGTTGTGTGTGTGTTATGTGTTGTTGTGGTGTGTGTTTTGGGTGTGTGGTGGTGGGTGTTGATGTGGTGGGTGTGTGTGGTGTGTGAGTGTGTGTTAAATACATACATATATATATATATTATATATATTATTATATATATATATAAACATATTATTATATATATAATAAATATAATATATATTATTATATATGTATAATGTATTTATATATATATGAAGGTATAATGATATTTATGTAATCATATATGTTATTATCACACCGCACACACACACCAAACACAAAACAAAACCAATATATATAAATTTAATATATATAAAATATTAAATATATATATTATTGTGTGTGTGTGTGTGTGTTGTGTGTTGTGTTGGGGGGTTTTGTGTAGGTAGTACACACCCCACCCCACAACCACACACACCACACAACCACAACACACCATACATATAATATATTATATATATATATTATATATTATATATATATATATATATATATTTATATTATAATATATATTATATATTTTAATATATATATATAATATATATATATTATATATATATTAATATTGGTGTGTGTGTTTGTGTGTTTTGTGTGTTGTTGTGTGTTGGTGTACCAAACATATATCTATATATATAATATCATTACTGTACATAATAAAAAAAAATAATATAAAAAGATAATATATTATATATATATTTTATATTATTAATTTTAATATACTTTAAAATATGGGGTGTGTGGTGTGTGTGTGTGTGTTTGGGGGGGGGTGGGGGTTTGTGTGTGTGTGTGTGTTTTGGGGGGGGGTTTTATCAACACACACAACACACACCACACACACCCCACACACCAAAAAAAAAAACAAAAAAAATTTTATTAATATAAATAAATAATATATATATCAAAATATATATTATATTTTATTTTTAAATTTTATTATATATTTTAAATATATATATATATTTTTAAAAAAAAAATAAAAAAAAAAAAAAAATAAAAAATTAAATTAAAAAAAATTTTTTCACACACACACGCAAAAACCCACCCACACACACACACACACACACACCCACACACACCATATATAATATAATATATATATAATTTTATAATATATAAATATTATATTAATTTAATATATACATATACTGCCACACACACACACACAACACAATTATATATAATATATATTATATATATATTTTTATATATATATATATTGATTTATATATATATTATAAAAATTTAAAATTTTAATATGTATAATAATATATATATTATATATAATATTATTATTATATATTATTATATATAAAAATTTATATATAAATATATATTAATAATCCCTTATTTTTTTTTAGATCATATTATACATACATATAAAACGTTATATATTATATATATATATTTATAATTATATTTAAAATTTTTAAATTATATTATATATATATATATTTTGCTAAAATTTATTATTTAAATTATTAATTAATAAAATATATATATATATATATAACACACCCACACACCATTTTTATATTTAATATATATTATATTATATAATATTATATTATATAATATAATAATAATATATATATTGTGTGTGTTGTGGGGTTTTTATGTATATGTATATATAAAAATATATATATATAATATAATATATATTTATATGTATTAATATAAAAATATATATTGTTACGCCGGTCGCCTCGTCTCTCGCACCAACACAAGGCGGGAGGCAGAGGCGTGTTTATACAGGGTCGTGAACACTGAACCTTTAAAAGGGGCACGGAACACCACAGGTCCCAGAACCCAGGAGAGGAAACGCCAAGTGGCGAGGAGGGCAGAATAACAAAAAATACAGTTTTCCCTTTATTTACAAATTTTTTACCCGTACATTTTTTCTATAGGCCAATACGGGGGGAAAACCAGCATGTCACACTCACGATACAGCTTATAACGGGCAACAAAAATTTTATATCAGGCCCAAAAGGGGGCACAACGAGTCTTCACAGGAGCAGGCCCAACTCGTCTGCTGGCTTGTTCCTCCGCTCCTCCGCTCACAGCCAGTTGCGTCCTGTTTGCCCAGGTCCCTTCATGTTAACACATGTTTCGCACAGAGACAAAGACCCACTGGCGTAGCAATATATATTATACACACACACACACGCGCGTGCACACGCACACACACACACACAGAGGTATATATATATATATATATATATATATATATATATATATATATATATATATATATATATATATAGACACACACACACAGACACGTGTGTGTATGTATATATATATATATATATATATATATATATATATATATATATATATATAAGGCCGCGGTGGCCGAATGGTTAGAGCATCGGACTCAAGACTGTCACGACGGCAATATGAGTTCGAGGGTTCGAGTCACCGGCCGGCGCGTTGTTCCCTTGGGCAAGGAACTTCGCCTCGATTGCCTACCTAGCCACTGGGTGGCCAAGCCAGCCCAAGTCAGTGCTGGTCCCAAGCCCGGATAAGATAGAGAGAATGATTACCTAAAAAAGGTAACACCGGCACTCTCCGTGGAAAGGAACTGGGGACCCTACCATGTACTTACTCCAAGAACATCACAACATGAAAATTACAATTATCATGCTGTGACCACGGAGGCTCAAACATGAACCTAATGTAAAAAAAAATATATAAATATATATATATATACATGTGTGTAAGTATATATATATATATATATATATATATATATATATATATAAACATATGTGTGTGTCTCTGTATCTGTGTGTATAAGTATATGATGATGATCATCATCAAGGAGGTGATGCCGACGGGGGCGCATGGCCGCATCCACCCTTCGTTTCCAACCGCGAGGTTCCCTCGTGGCGAGTCTCCAGGTAGGCCCTCGGCCCATCTCTAATTCCTCGCGACAGGTCTCATCAAGCTGCCCAAGCAATGACCTCCTGGGTCATTCCACAGGCCTCCTCCAACCAGGGTTGTCTCCTAAAGAGACAATCTGATGGGCAGGGTCATCCACAGGGAAACGAGCTAGGTGCCCATATAGCCTGTGTTGGCGATCCTGGATTATGCAAGTAACAGGTCCCATGCCAGTCTCACAGTGTAACCGCCGGTTGGACACGTGGTCCTGCCAACTGTACCCCATGATCCGATGAAGGGACTTGTTACATAAGGCATCAAGATGGGACTCCAAGGCACTAGATAGCATCCAGGTTTCACTTTCATAGAGCAAAACTGGCAGTATCAAGGCCTTGAAGACATGTAGCTTGGTCCTTCTGCATAGATACCTACATCTCTAATTGCTCTTGTTGATCGAGATCATGGCTCCTGTTGCCAGACCAATCCATCTGTTGACTTCTTGGTCTGACAGCCCAGACATATGGAAAACACTGCCAAGGTATGCAAAACTCTCTGTAACTTCAACATCCTCGCTGCAAGCATCGATTGAATGAGTTCTCCTAACAGGCTGCCAAAGTCCTGAATCTTGGTCTAGGTCCAGGAGACCTCTAGGCCCAAGGGCTTCCCCGCATTACTAAATGCATCAAGAGCCGCCATCAGTGATTCCAGGGACTCAGATAGGATAGCAACATCATCAGCAAAGTCATGCTCTCAGACCTTGATATTGCCCAGTGTTACTCCACACTGACTTTGGCTAGTAGCTCTGCCCATTATCCAGGTGTTGAAAAGTGTTGGTGCAAGGACACAGATTTGCCTCACTCTGAATTAACAGGGAAGAACTTTGACAGACCCCCCACCACACTTTATAGCACTTTCAGTACCGGTATAAAGGATTGCTATTAGGCCAATAATCTGCGTTGGAATTCCCCTGAGTCTCATGATCACCCATAGCAATTCACGATGCAAACGCTTTCTTGAGGTCGATGTTGGCTGGAAGCAACACATGACCAAACTCACAACTGCGTTCCACAATTAATCAAAGCGCTAGTATTTGGTCCATTGTGGACTTGCCAGGATTGAATCCAGACTGCTCCTGTGTCTGATGCCTCAGTAGGTGGTTGCAGATCCGTTTCAGAAAAATGTGGGCAAAAATCTTTGCTTGGTATGCTGAACTGTGTAATACCATGGTAGTTGCTACAGTCCCAACGATTCCCTTTCCCCTTCCAAAGAAGGATGACCATGCCCCTCAACATGTCAGGGAGAATGGTACCAAACTGCCAGATGGCAGCCAAGACTGTATGCAAGCCCCGAGCCATAGGTTCATCCCCTGCCTTTAGTTCAGCAGGGATATCACATATGCCTGCAGCTTTCCTACTTTTCAGCTTGGAAATTGCCATCCTAACCTCTGTTAGGGTAGGAGGTTCCTCACTAGTGGGTGGGTCTGGCACAGGTATTGTAACATTGCTTGTATCCAAGCTAATTGTTGGAGGGTCTACCTGGTACAACTACTCAAAATACTCAGCCCAACATTCATGGACTGCAGTCATCTGCGAGGAGGGCTTAGAGTTTAGCTTTCTCAGGGCTTGGTAGGCAGGGAGAAGGTTGTTTACCAAGAAATGGCCTTCAACTTCCTCAGCAAGATTCCTGATGAACTGTTCCTTGTCTTTTCTCAGCAGTGTCTGAGTCCTACGCACCAAGGAACGACGCAAGACCTGATTGCCATTCAGCCGAGCCAAGCGACACACTTCAGCGGCCTTTAATGTCTCCAGGGAGATGGATTTCTGCCTTGCCCTTGAGCGTACACCAATGGACTTCTGGCCTGTTTCCAGTGTTTTGTACTTGAAGAACTCCCACAGTGTAACTGGGGCCATCAGGTTATCAAGTTCTGTGAATCAGTCAGAGACTGCCATGGTGAACCCATGAGCACACTCCTCCTCCCTTAGTCTGTCCAAGTGAAACATCTTAGAGTGGCCACTGGAGGGACAGAGAGTTTTGGAGTGGACC
>NC_051399.1:50438544-50453544 GCF_015228065.2 Penaeus monodon | reverse complement strand
TGGATACAAGTTGTGCTACCTATGGTTGTAACTGTTAAGATCCACTTTGGATAAAACCTTGAATTAGTTTATGAATTTGTATGCAGGTTTCATAGTTGCATTTCTATTGCACTTTTAGCCACCTTAGTTTATGTATAGGGTAATATGGTCAGAATTATTTACGTTGTTAAGCGCTACTCCCGCAGCAAAGTTCTGTAAACGGAATTTTACCTTTTGTTGCTGCACCCTATATGTTTCAGCAAAAGAAGAAAAGTTAGAAAGCATTGCGTATCGTCAGTTGTTCGTTTGTGTAGGTCTGAACGGCGGTACTTTTGCGTGGCTGGTATACCACTGCCTGCCGCCTTCCCTGGACAACACAAATCAGCAGTCAACCGTTCTCTCTTAACTATCTGTATGTATTCGTAAGTGGGATGTTAGTTTTCCAGTCAGGCACCTGTTAGGTTTCGGTAAGTGGGTCATAATCATTTGCATATTCAGCACAAATCTATTTAGCAAATGGTATAAAATGATTCTATATGCTGTATAAATTTTGTGTAACAACAGAACTTTGCCTATGGAATATGAGGTCTTCCCAGTTGTTTTTATAGGTATAAAATCTAAATTAAGAAATTATTTTAGTTATGATGATATATTCTATAACATACATCTAAAGGCAGTGAATAACTTAGCCTTTATTAATTTTCATTACTAATGAAAATAGGTTCTTTTTGTCCCCATCATTAATTCTCCTGCAATAAATAACAGCAACTATAGCCCTGAAGTTAATGCCCTGAAGTTAATTGTTTCCTTGTTCTGTCAGCCTATAAGATAAAGCTATAATTTGTATGCACTTTCAGGAGGCTCTCAGCTGTGTGCTAATAGACATATGCTTTCTGTTGATGGTGTGATTGTTAATAACCACATTACCACATTTGCTACTGGTCTGGTCATACTTTTCGCATGCTACTACAACCTGAATATTATGTATCCTGTTAATTCTGCATCAAGATTGGAATAGTAGCTTTACTGTAATTCATTCCAAAATGTCTTGTAAGTGATACCTTTTTTTCTTTATTAATATTTATGAAATCAATGAAATCCTTTCACCTTTGAGACACGGGCTTTATGTTTGTGGTACACATAGGAGTAGTGAAAGAGTAGTCATGTATTCTATTTTAAGATAATATTTTTTATATACATCCCTAGGTTCTGAGCCTGACCAAAAGTGTTTTAGAAATTAAGGTTCATTTATGTATAACACATTATTTGTATTTATTGAAAAGAAAACAGAAAATAGTTTAATTTATTGATAATGTTCATTACTTGTATTTGTTGTATTTACACACACACACACACACACACACACACACACACACACACACACACACACAACATACACACACACACACACACACACACACACACACACAAACACACACACATATATATATATATATATATATATATATATATATATATATATATACATACATATATATATATATATATATATATATATATATATATATATATATATATTATAATACACACACACATTTATCTATGATGCTCATTATCTGTACTTGTTGAAAAAAAGGAAGTTTTGTTAATTTGTAATGCTCATTATCTGTCTTGAAACTTCGACGATTTTTAAAAAATAATCCTTAAAGAATTTCTTTATATGGGAACACATTTCCTGCAGCTGATGCCCCACGCCACGTTTCCGGTGGACACTCACTGCTTGAGCCCGAGGAAGACCTAGTCAGTTCGTGTCCAGCGGTCGACGTGACCGCTGGACACCCACCTGGCAGGCCGGACACGCGACCCCGCGCTCTGCACTTACCCTAAGACATTGTCTCGTGTTTTCACTTCACTATGTAGTGTGGTGACCCCCTCGCGACGAGCTCCTGCACACAATAGAGCAGGCTCTTGACGTTTGGCGATCTGAGCCCCGCCAATCACCGTGGAGCTCTTCGGACCTGACTGGGGTGTACCTATCGCGGCTGGGCCATTTAAGCCACGGAACCCAGAATCAACACTTACTCATCGGCTAGGCTCTCACCAAAGAACACCATTGTAAGCTCCACAAAATAAAGAGCCAATTTGACTAACCATAGTGTTTACCTAAACCTACACTGGTGACCCTTGGAGTTCAGAGTCCAGTAGCCATGAGTCTCTCAGCCTCCCTAAAGCCACTGCCTACTTGCACCGTTGCTTGCCTTCCCGAATGGTTAATGCAGGTGGAACAGGAGTTCCTTCTCCGCAACGTCACCTCTCCGATCACGAAATATCGGATACTGGTGACAAATCTCTCACCAGACCACCTTCTCTCCATCAGCGACCTCCTCAACAATCCCGAGTACAACACCTATGAACTCCTCAAGGAAGCAATCCTGCAGCGAGTGGCGCCCTCCCACGAAACGCATTAAGCGCCCTCTTCACAACGTCACCGGACGGCCGTACTCCCTCCGAGATACTCAGACACATACAACGCACCCTCGACCGCGCCAACACACACCTGCCTTCCGATATCCTGCGCTCGATTTTCCTCTAGCGTCTGCCGGCGGCAGTTCAAGCCGTCCTCCTAGCTTCAGAACTCCCCATCGAGTAACTAGCCTCGAATGCTAATGACATTATGGCCATGCAGAACACCGCCCACTACCCGTCTCACCCTGGAGTCCCTCGCGACACAGGTCGCCGAATTAACAACTGCCGTTCGACGGCTAGCAGCCCGCGACCCTTCACCGCGTCCCAGGTTCCGTCACCGCAGTCCCGCATCTCCCCGTGCCACCCGTGACCGCGGACGAAACTACGCGCCTCAACATCGTCAAAGCTACAGTCGCCGCCGCTCCTCGACTCAATGTAGTTACTGTTTTTTTCATTAAAGATTCGGCACCCGGGCGCGACAGTGTGAGCCCCCACGTTCCTGGCCCGGAAACGGGCACCGCGGGAATTAATAGCGCCGATCTCTCGCAGCCTCACACGGCGCCTGCTGTATGTCTGTGACAACTCCCGTCTATGGTTCCTGGTGGACACGAAAGCAGAAGTCAGCCTTATCCCCGCATACCACAGTGACAAACACTCGCCCGCTTCTCGCACAATGGAGGCTGCCAACTGCTCACCCATCAACATTGCTGACGTTCAGCAACCAATCCTGGGAGCAGACTTCCCTGTGCACCATGGCTTCACAGTGGACCTTAAACGGGAGTCCCTAGTACACTAGTCCGGGGCCCACACCTTCGCCTCGTCGGCCCTTTTACGCGCCCCTCGCATCTACACAGTGCTACCCAACGAATGCGCCTATCGAGCTATGCTTCGGGACTTCGCAGCACTGACAAAGCACTGGTCTACTCCCGTTGCAGGCCCCTTGCACCAGACTGTTTCCACATCGCCAAGGCAGAGTTTGAGCACATGAGGGAGCTCAGAATCATACGCCCTTCCAGCAGCCAGTGGGCACTCACACCCACAACAAACACTCCCCAAAGAGATAAGACACCAGTAACCTCAAATAGTAGATGTTCACCCATCCATCTACTATACTGGTGACCACCGGAGTGATACTTTATGGTATTTCGCTCGCTCGCTTTCCTCACTCTCTGGAGAGGGAGTACCTGTAGTAGCACGACCCCACAACCTGAAGTTCAGCATAGTTTCCCAGGTTGGGTCTGCGCTCATTGGACAGCGGGCTCCCCTCGTTCCCTGCGCACTTACACAGTGCTTGTGTACTTAAGCCGCAGAGCCCGAAACGAGATCAGCAGTGCTGTGGTGACCACCTCGTGACGAGCTCCTGCACACGGTAGAGCAGGCTCTTGATGTTTGGTGATGTGGCCCCCGCCAATCACCGTGGAGCTCTTCAGACCTGACTGGAGTGTACATATTGCGGCTGGGCCATTTAAGCCGCGGAACCTAGAATTAACACTCACTCGTCAGCTAGGCTCTCACCAAAGAACACAATTGTAAGCTCCAAAAAATAAAGAGCAATTTGACTAACCGTAGTGTTTACCTAAACCTACAGTAATACTCTTTCTTAATAAAGAGACAAGCCGATATAACACTATTACTTTATCACAAATATCATATCATTTGATTCTATTCTTCTTGCGCGTTTCCTGTCTTGACCTAACCTCACATTCTCTCACTTCCGATCGGTCGGCATGTGAGATAGCTTGAGAGACAGCTCCCATTATTATTATTATTATTTTATTATTTTTTTTTTTTTGTATTTATATGCACCATAGGAATACGAGTAGCTTTGTTACATTGCTCAATGGTGGCATTGTTCTATCAGCACTAGAACGGAGCTTGTAACGTGACTTTTATATAACTTCATTATTTTGAGTATAGCGTTAGGATCTTCCCCACATCACAGTGCACAGGGATGCCTGATATAACCCGGGGTTGCGTAAATCGCCTGATAGATCTACGCTCCGATGTTACCATAATAGGTACAAGTAAAACCGAAGTTAATTGTTCGATCAGCAACTTTCGATTCGGTGTAACCTGCAGTTATGTACATTCATTAATGTAGGACTAGAATCATTATTCACTTATTAATCACGCCCTTCACACCCTCTATAAGTCGCTTGCATGTCTTGGGTAAATCCCAAATATTCGCCTCATTCGTGATAGATAGCTGTAGAGAATGTCACAAGCACCCATCACAGATAGCAGAGTGGGGCGGGTTATTTATAGATTTTTCCGGCTCGTTCAGTTTTCATTCATACAGCATTTTGGGTTTAAGCACCCCCCCGTTGTTAAAGTCTGACATGCATAGCTAGAGATTTCTGACCTGAGAGGATTTGCTTGCAAAAAAGCTTGCAAATATTTTTTTCACATCACCGTTCATTAGTGCATACATTCCGTCGCATATCAGTAATTGTTGAATTAAGTGTGGTTGTAGAAACAATTCTTTATTAATAGCATTGTTTATTAATCGCAGTATTGCTATTCTGAGCGTTAATCTTCATGTTTGTCATACATTTCCGCTCTGTGTGAGGTCACTCTCATTTTCATTCTCATTCATGCTCACTGTCACTCACACACACACATACGTACTCAGTCACTCATCCACGCAAAACAGAAGATACTGAAGCCTTTTCATTAATAAGGTTTGTGGCTGTAGTAGTTGCAGGCGTAAAGATCTATGATGTATCTATTTTATCCACGATTTTGTCAGTTGAGTGACCTGTACATGTCGTGTGGACGCCGAGGACGGATAGATTACACCAAGGACCAGGAAGAAGAGGACGAAGAGGACCAGCCAAAGTTGTCCTTCATTAGGTCGTGTCCAGCGGTCAGCGTGACAAGGTCCCATCAGCCTCCGGCCCCCCAAGGCTGGCAGGCTGGACACGCAGCCCTGTGTTCAGCGTTTATGCCAAGACATCATCTCATGTGTTCTCTTCTGTGTAGTACTCTTGCTTAATAAAGAGTCAAGCCATTATAACCATGTAAGGTAACATCCCAATCCTTCTCAGCTCAGGCTTTCAAGAGCATACCCTCGCCACTCGTTTCCCATCTTTTGGCCGTGCCCGGAATTCACTTGTTCGCTCCTGGTCTTTTGGGGGTCCTAACCTTTTTGTTTGTTTTTTTATTTGTTCTATTATTTTTGTAGTTTTAGTGAAGTTTCTCCTTTCTCATAGCCGTTTTCTATTTTTTTTTATTATATATGAAGTCTTCATTTTGCTTCATTCTTAAGACCCAAAAGTCCATTTTACTCGATTTTCTGTTTTTCTTAATTTAATAGATATTTTATTTCATTTTTGTAGTGGGGCATAGACCCAGTAGAGTTCAATATGTCTGGTTTAGTTTGGGCTCAACCGAGAATATGGATTTTTTATTTAGGAAAAGATCTGTCTGCAGTAAACAGATGTAAGGTTCCAGGCCTATGGCACACTGCCACCACCCGATTAGTAGGTTCGGGAACTGTGTGTCTTGTGTATGGGGGTGTGAATGTTGTATGAAAGAAGGGTGGAAGGAAAGTACGGGATGTATGTGCTGAATGTTGGATATGTAAGTGTAAATGTAAAAGGGAGATAGCATAGGCTGAGCGTCTGCGTGGATGTGTTTGGAAGAAAAATTTAAGATCATAGAATTCTTCCTCTTCCCTTTGGTTTGAGCATCCACCTGCTGCAAGCGGGAACCCAAGTATAGCAAAGTTATGGTCTGTTCTAGATTATCAGCTTAATATACTCCATTTCATCTAGCCTTCTTACAGCCTTTCAGGGGTTGCGAGATAGAGTAACCAGCAATATGCTGTTAAGGAGACCTGAGCCCCAAGAACGTTTCAAGCATTCAGCCTTGGTCAGAACCAGAACTTAAGAGGTCGTAAATATCATTTGTTCATCTGACTGGGAACTAGTGAAAGCTCTACCATGGTATATTTATTTATTGAGCAAATTGCACTCATTAGGGAGGTCTACAGGAATTCAGTCAGGGGAATTTTTTATAGATGCGTACATCACCAATTCGATCACAGCAGGGTGATGCACATTAAAACAACACCAGATGTATTTCCAAATAACTAACCTTATATTCACCCCTAAGTTGGTGTACCAACTCCATAAGTATTATTACTCAGAGTGTTAGCACGAAGACATTCCATTCCCTAATTTAAACAAAACTCCAACCCAAAATGGAGATTAATTTTGAAAAAAAAAAAACTAGTGCTGATAAACTCTGAATAAAAACACTAAACAATATGAAATATAATTTAGAAATATAATGTAAGAAATATAATTTAGCATTGAATGCCAGATAAAATAATAACACCAAAGGGGGCCACAAGATCATGGACTGCCTGGTCAGGCATGTATCAAGACAAAAATCAAGACAAAGTAAAAGAAACTAAAAAGTAAAAAGTAAAATGGACCTGAAAGTATTATGGGTTTAAAACATTAATTGGCATACTGGAGGTACGGATCCTCAAGCAGTGTTCCTTCTATGTGATGTGGTCCTTTTGTACTCTTGACACTTTGAGTTCACAAAGTGCTGCTTTGGGACAGAGTAAAAGAGTGCACCCTACAGATGGTAATGTAGCATGTCACAAAGTCCAAAGTCCAAAAGATACCAGGTTTCTCCTACGCAGAACCACTGGATAATACTTAATTTAACATAGAGACACGAACTCGACAATCCTGTCGCAAAGCGAGGTAAATCCACAAAGCGAGAGCACCAAAAGCACTGAGAGCAGGACCTCAGTACACGATAGAAGTCAGGACCGAACTTCTTTCCCCTCTCGGGATGGTGCACCCACCCCTGGTTCATTCCATCTTGGACCGGGGAGAACTCTCCCACGTGTCTTTGCCATGCGTGGCATCCCGTATTACCAGAAGACAGGAGTCCTGGAGGTTGAGCGATGCTGCATGCTGTGCCCTGCAGATAACGACACACCTCTTTGGTCCTCTATTCTGGTTAAACAGGTGGCTTGATCAAGGCCCGGTTAAGTCAATCGGCTGGTCAAATATGGCTAGGGTGAACCAGGCACTGTTCAGTCGGTAAAGCATAGGTCCCACGACCGCGATCAGTACTGTAATAGTGGCTGCATAAATTTCCTCATTGGGAGATTTTGAGCCCCAACTATAGCTTCCCCTCGTTGGACTCCATGGTGGGTGGGGGGGTGAAGAAATGAAGAATTCTAATTTGTATGAGTACTAAAAATTTGCAAAGATCTAGCTCTCTCCCTGACGACCTACGCAATCCCCCGACCATTCCCTCTGGAACATCACATGTTGTCACTTTGGAACCTTTCCAGCCTCCAAAGGTCAAGAATGGGAATTGTAATGGTTCCCGGGCTCGCAAACCAGGTAAGAAAGGGGAAAAGTCCTCCTCAAGCCACCAATGAAATCTTACCTTGTAAATATGAAAGTATTTCATATAATAAGTACCTGGTAGTGAAGGCCATTGATGGTGTATCAATCATGGATCTTGATATTTTTGAAGTACATCGGAAAATAGTTGAGGTATGTCAACGTGATCCTCGCATCACCCCACAGTGAGATGGTAGCCTAATGGTTGAGGTTTCGTCACCAGATGAGAGTGACCTCTGGTGCTTCTTACACCACACACTCTGTCACTTCCTCAGTCCCCAACTGCTGAAACTGCCTCTAGTGCATTCCACCATGGGTGAAGGGTCTATTGAGGAGAACTCCTCCTCCCAAAGTAAAGTCTTTGGAGCCATCAGGTAAGGCTCCAGAGGCCTCAACGGTGACAGTTCCAGCTGCCACCACATCCAAAAGCAAAAGCTCAGGTAAGCCCTTTGCCCAGGCAAAGGAATCCTAAGCCTGTTCAAAAGACCCATTTCAAAATGGGGTCTTTGGAGCCGTCAGGCAGGGCTTCAGAAGCCTCAACGGCGACCGCTCCTGCTGCCACCACATCCACAGGGGCCTCTGCTGCTAGGCAGAATGCCCCTGAAGCAAAGGCTCAGGTCCGACCTTTGCCTGGAGAAAGAAATTCTGAGCCTGTCAAAAGGAAGCCTGTGGAAACTTGTTCCACAGGTAAACAACCCCTCAAAAGATTCTCCCAAGATCCTGGAAAGGGACATCCTAAAGATGTGGAGCAAACCTAGACCACAGGTGCTCCCAAATACCTTATGAATGGGTAGTTTGTGTGGGTTGTGATAATAAAGTGAGTTGTGATACTTATGTGAGTTGTGAGCGCCATATTGTGATGCCGCCATGTAAAGGATATGATGACAATATTGTCGTACCTGTGTTGTGATAATTATATGATTATATTATATATATACTGCCTTTTGTGTGATATGTTACACCATGTGAAATATAGATTATGTTTAGCTCATATTGCTGTGTAGCATATCGCCTATGTAAAAGAGTGAGATTCTCTGTACAATTTATAGAGTACAGTATTTTATCTTGTGTCTGTAGTCACATGTCTGGCAGTAGCGCTTTCGGGCATGGCCGACGCATGGCGCACGGGACTGTGAAGAGCTCCCTTTTATTTTTGTCAGAGCTGATCTACAATGAACCTACTTTAATTTTAATTGGTGTGGTCTTCTCCCTCAAGCATCATAGAGAAACACCAAACAAACAGATATACGAACACAACACAGTGAGTATACAAACATGGCGCAGTGATCCAGTTATTCAGTTCTGACGCCAGCCCTGTGGCCTGTCGCCTGCCCGTGCCTCCTCCACCCTCGTGGCCGCTCAGTAAATAACCCGCTCAGGAGTGATTTTCATTAATGCAGTGAATTGTGGTGCTATAGTGAAGTGTAGTGTTGTGCTGTGGCTATTGTGTTTAGTGCAGTGCTATATTTAGCAGCATAAGGGAGCCGAATCGAAGCATATTGAAGATCGTAGGAGCGAGACATATCTCTGCGCTCTCTACGACGCTTCGGGAGCGACTGATTCTCTCGCGTCGCGGCTCGCCTACCCGCACGTGCCCGACGTGACGTCACGGCACTGCCACGCACACACACTCACTCCCCCACACTGCATGGACGGAATTTCACCGGATTTGCGCTGAATTTGCTTTATTATCTTTACACCCTTACCACGGTACCATGGGTAAAGGAAAGAAACCGCAAGAGGCCAGTAAGAGCGACACTGAGAAACCAGACTCTAGCCTTGAAGAGTCTGAAGGAGCCAGTGCCAGCATCCCACCTCCCACAGATATTATTACATTGCTCCAGTGGATAATACAGAGGGAAGAAGCACGTCGGAAGGAGGAGGAAGCCCGTCGGAAGGCAGAGGAAGCCCGTCGGAAGGATGAAGAAGCCCGTCGGAAGGCAGAGGAAGCCCGTCGGAAGGCAGAGGAAGCCCGTCGGAAGGAAGAAGAGGCAGCACGCAGAAAGGATGATTTTGCCCGTTTTCAGGAGCTGATCCTTCGCCTCACTCCCCAGCAGCCCGTAGATTCAACTGCGAGTTCGCCAGTGAGCAGTTCTGCTGCGTCCAATGCTTCTCACTCTCCGCCGACGCCGGAGGAGCTGCCTACCGAAAATGCGCCGGAGGAGCTGCCTGCCGAAAATGCGCCGGACGAGCTGCCTACCGAAAATGTGCCGGAGGAGCTGCTTGCCGAGGACGCGCCGAAGGAGCTGCCGTCCGAGGACACCCTGGAGGAGCTGCCTGCCGAGGACTTGCCGGAGGAGCTGCCTGCCGAGGACACGCCGGAGGAGCCGCCTGCCGAGGACTTACCGGAGGAGTTGCCTGCCGAGGAGACCCCGGATAAGCTGTCTGCCGAGGAGACCCCGGAGAAGCTACCGGGAGTAGAGGGACTGATGGAGGAGCGACAGCGCACCAAGTCCGAAAGAAGGCAGGACCGTGATCGCCGGAAGAGTGCGGGTGACGGAAGGGAAGGTCCTGGGGCCACACCACCGCTAGAAGTAGGACCACGGAGCCTCGTTGCAGGCATCTCGCAGTTGTGGTTCTCTGATGATATTCTCCACTGGGTGTGCCAGTTCACCTGCGCACCGATGGCGGACATCACTTCCAGCGGGGGGTTTTCTATTTTCCTTCAGCGATGGGGAGTGCGTCATGTCACGTCAAGCTCCCATTACCCACAGTCCAATGGGCATGCAGAGGCTGCTGTGAAGAAAGTCAAGTATCTGATCATGAAGACAGCACCCAACGGGAATATTGACTGTGAGGAGTTCGACAGAGGCTTACTAGAATTGCGTAACGCCCCAAATTTCACTGGTCGTTCTCCTGCTCAAGTTCTGTTTGGCATGCCCCTTCGCTCCTGTGTGCCTGCCCACTCTAGTGCCTTCATGAAGGAGTGGCAGACCAAGGCTGAAGACTGCGACCGTCGTGCTGCAGTACGTGCCAAGGACGTGAAGACCCGCTATGACACTCGTGCCCACTCACTTTCCAAGTTAGAAGTTGGGGCGCATGTGCGAATCCAGGATCCCACATCCAAGCGTTGGGATAAGGTTGGCACTGTCAGGGGTATTGGCAAATCTCGTAATTATCACATCAGGCTTCCAAGTGGCCGTATACTGTGGCGCAATCGACGCTTCTTGCGCCCTACACAGCTCATGATTGGACACTCAACTGATTTGGAAGAACAGATGTCAGATGATGCACCTGGATCTTCTGCCCCATCTGTGCCTGTTGAACCTCGACGTTCGGAACGTATCACATTGAAGTCCGTTCAAGACTCCCGCTAGTAAACGTAAAGGGGGGAGGGAGATGTGGGTTGTGATAATAAAGTGAGTTGTGATACTTATGTGAGTTGTGAGCGCCATATTGTGATGCCGCCATGTACAGGATATGATGACAATATTGTCGTACCTGTGTTGTGATAATTATATGATTATATTATATATATACTGCCTTTTGTGTGATATGTTACACCATGTGAAATATAGAAGATTATGTTTAGCTCATATTGCTGTGTAGCATATCGCCTATGTAAAAGAGTGAGATTCTCTGTACAATTTATAGAGTACAATATTTTATCTTGTGTCTGTAGTCACACGTCTGGCAGTAGCGCTTTCGGGCATGGCCGACGCATGGCGCACGGGACTGTGAAGAGCTCCCTTTTATTTTTGTCAGAGCTGATCTACAATGAACCTACTTTAATTTTAATTGGTGTGTTCTTCTCCCTCAAGCATCATAGAGAAACACCAAACAAACAGATATACGAACACAACACAGTGAGTATACAAACAGTTTGGAGAACTGGATACCCTAATCTAATGGAACTGTCTGGGAATTCATGCAAAATGGGAAGAACTGCAACATCTGATAGCTTCATATAACCCAGTTTGTGTATGCCTACAAGAGATTATGACCAGGGAAAATCATCCGATTTCCCTGAGAGGATTCCAAATTCAAGCCCATTATGGGAACCTTGATAATGGACCTCATGGAGGAGTAGCAGTAATGGTACATCAGGATATTCCCTTCCAGGCCCTCCACCTGCAGACAACACTGCAGGTGAAGGCTGTGAGAATAGGCTTGACACAACTTTACACTGTTGCATCTATCTACCTTCCTCCACATAATCTCAACATAGATGATTTGGAAGATGTACTTGGGCAGTTGCCACATCCATTTCTACTCTTGGGAGATTTCAATGGTCGGCATCACCTCTGGGGAGACACTTTGTGCAACCCTCGAGGAAATGCCTTGGAGTCC
This sequence comes from Penaeus monodon, assembly GCF_015228065.2. Taxonomy (NCBI): domain Eukaryota; kingdom Metazoa; phylum Arthropoda; class Malacostraca; order Decapoda; family Penaeidae; genus Penaeus; species Penaeus monodon. Next base: position 50,441,470 of record NC_051399.1, on the reverse strand, counting down.
TTGTTCTTAAGAGTAGATGCAGTTTTATTGAACAGTGACACTCCCACACATTTCCAAATTCAAATTAGGACATTCTCCAATATAGACCTGTCAATTGGCTCACCTGATTCACACAGATGAATTTCACTTGTCAGGTCATGGAAGACTTACATGGAAGCGGCCACTTTCCAATACTTTTAGAGGTGAATGGTATTCCAGCCAATGGAATGCAGAGATGGTGACTTGAACATGCGGACTGGAATCTTTTTAGATCAATATTCCAAGGATCTGTGAATGATTTCCAGTGTATTCAAGATGCTGTTAATCACTTCACATCACGAATTCACCCTGCAGCAGAAGCATCCATTCCGAAAAGTAGCGGGCATTACCGTCAACCTCCTGTACCATGGTGGTCTGATGAATGCCAACAAGTTGTCAGAGAAAAGCTGCATTAAGGTAGTTGAAACGATGCCCCAGCGATGTAACCTTGATCCATTACAAAAAGACCCAAGCCAAGGCCAGGCGAGTGCTAAAGGAGGCTAGTAGACATCATAGAGACAGTATGTCTCCTCGATTAACTCTTAGCATGGGTATGGGACAAGGTGCATAAGATTGCTGGAAAGAGCATATCACTGTCACCATCTGCTTTGAAGATAGATGGCATAATCATCACAGACAAAAAAGATGTTGCTAATGAGCTAGCTAAATCCATGGTAGAGATCTCCTCTAGAGCATCTTACGCTGCCTGATTCTCCACTCTTCGGGCTGAACAGGAACGACACCCAGTGTCGTTCTTGAGTAGGACTGCAACAGAACTTCCATACAACTTGCCATTTTTGCACAAGGAGATGGACTGCCGTAAGACTGCCCAAGGATGTGACGATATTCCATACCAAATGATATCTCACTTACAGGAGAGCTCCCAGATGTTCCTGTTGGACCTATTCAATAGGATCTATAGGGAGGGTACAGTGCCATCCACATGGAAAGAGGATATAATCATTCCTGTCCCTAAACAGGGACAGGAATGACCTTAGCTGTTGATGCGGCAGATGATTTTAAATAATAAATCAATCTTTTCCCTCTCAAAACCATGGGTACTTATACCCTAAAAGAGACCCTCAGACCATGCCCCAGGCATGGCCGCAAGATATGCAAAATAAGTGCCGGACCACCAACCCGATAGTCTGCAGTCCAAACAGCCAAAGGACCCAAACACCATGGAACACCACCCCGATAGTCCGGCAGTCTAAACAAACCAAAGGACCCAAACAACCGTGAAAAGAGAGGGAGAGAAAAAACACACTATCTAACGACCATTACTCCCTTCAGGGGCTATTATGACACTTGAAGCGTCGCCGAAGAGATAGAATAACAGAAAAAATAAGCAAGGGAAAGGATACTTAGGAAAACTGATAATACACAGTTTAAGTGAAAACTGTGCATTTTGGACTGTACATATTTACGGTATTGGGATTGGAAAACTAAATAAACCTTTATTATTTTGCTTGGCGACTTCAGTGCCATCCAAGTTACGAGACGTGGTTAAAAATACGTTGTGTGGCCATAAATATAACGAATTTCACATTAGTTCGTAAACACTTTCTCTGTCGGTTCATGTGGCATTGGCCGCGGTTTACGAAGTCGTACTCGAGTCCAGTGGGCGAGGCGCAAATGGCGGGTGAAGCACCCGCCTCGTGCGGGTGCGCAGAAGTGCGCGCCCACTCCTTACGAAGAAAACGGAGATCTTAATAGCCCAGGATCTTCAGGGGGGGAGGGGGGCTACGAAGTGATGCCGCACTCAAGCCGAGAGGGCGAGGCGCAAGGCGGGCGAATCGGTAGCCTCACGCGGGTGCACAGTGAGTGCGCCCGCTTGGTGGAAGCGGAGCCAGGGACGTCTCATCCTAGCCAACGACAGCATCACAGTTCCCCACATCCTTTATTCCGTGGTAGAGGAGGCAGACATGTGTCATGGTCAAGACCCGGCCTCAACCATTTGCGCCCGAGGATGACCATAGTCCTGGCGAGATCGGCCTTAGAGTCGGCGAGTGCGCAACCGTACACTACAATTTTCATTATTATCTCTAATCTTCCGAGTATTTTACACTCATCATGTTTTACTTTCATCTTTTGTTCGATATTTTTAATTATATTTTTAGGGACTGTGTGCTGACGTTCATTTTTCTGAGGAGCTGGACGTGATCCTTTTTTTATTTGCTTCATATAGATGGCTAAAGTTTATTCAGTAATCTTTATAAATTAATCATAATTACTTTACCTTATTTAACTATAATATCAGGACTCGTAAAGACTGGCTTTAACCAATGTTTTTCTATTCATTTTATTAAGCATTAAATGATTTTTTTTTTAAGATGCATTTTAGAAATATTATTTTGTGCTCCATAATGAATTTAAATGAAAGCTAAGAGATCTAGTTGATACAAAAATGGAAACCCATAAGCTGAATGTCAAGGAGTTGATGATGATGCTCGGTCTTTGTTTGTTTGTTTGCTTGTTTGTACCTCGATGCTTCACGCTACCACAACGCATCTAGACACTGTGAACCCACACCAATGTATATACAAATTAATAGCCACAAAGCAAAGAACACCTCACAACCACTATTACTGCCCAAACAGACATAACAATGCATTAAAGCTCTGTGCCTGTTACACCGAAACGCTAGAACTCTTAAGATGTGCGAGAAAGAAAGAGAGAGAGAGAGAGAGAGAGAGAGAAGGGGGGGGGGTAGACAGAATATCAGAAGAGACTACATTTAGTCTTCCTTTTGATTATGAATCAACGACAACATGATATCCATCAGATTCGTTTATCTTACTGTCAAATTTTGACACAAATTCTGAATATCTTATTCAAATACATATTTACAGTTTGTGATTATACCCGCGGCTGCTTAATGCAGCGTTATAGTCTAGCATAATCATTC
>NC_051399.1:50387215-50397215 GCF_015228065.2 Penaeus monodon | reverse complement strand
AACGTATTTTTAACCACGTCTCGTAACTTGGATGGCACTGAAGCGCCAAGCAAAATAAAAAAGGGTTATTTATTTTTCCAATCCCAAATACCGTAAATATGTACAGTCCAAAATGCACAGTTTTACTTAAACTGTGTATTATCAGTTTTCCTAAGTATCTTTCCCTTGCTTATTTTTTCTGTATTCTATCTCTTGGGCCCGACGCTTCAAGTGTCATAATAGCCCCTGAAGGGAGTAAGGGTTTGTTAGATAGTGTGTTTTTTCTCTCCCTCTCTTTTCACGGTTTGTTTGGGCCCTTTTGGTTTGTTTAGACTCCCGGACTATCGGGGTGGGTTCCATGGGTGTTTGGGTCTTTGGCTTGTTGGACTGGCAGGACTATCGGGTTGGTGGCCCGGCATTTATTTTGCATATCTTGCGGCCATGCCTGGGGCATGGTCGAGGGTCTTTTTTAGGGTATAAGTACCCATGGTTTTGAGAGGGAAAAGATTGATTTATTATTTAAAATCATCTGCCGCTCAACAGCTAAGGTCATTCGCGTCCTTTTTAAAACAAATATATATTTTTAAAACTTCCTAAATTTCCCTTTTAATAAAAACTTACCTCAATAATATTTTTGTAAAATCGACATGGGATTTTGCCCCAATTTTTTAAAAATAAATTGATAACTTTGCATTAATAAAAATTGAAATTTAGCCCAAGAGAAATAATAAGACCCTCTAAAAATCTCCCAAATTTCAGTGTGGGGGGAACACTTTTTTGGGTCTTGAGAATTTGCCATCATTTCAAAGCAATGGTCTGTATGCCTTCCAAATTAGCCCCTTTTACCCATAAAATCGGCCCCATGAGTCAAGCCCCCTTTGCCTGCCCCTTCTTGGGGTCTTTTAATGAAATTCCATCGGTTGGGAGGGTGTTAAACCCAATGCAAGGCTTTTCTCTGAAAATTTGTTTGGATTATGCCCCATTTCTTCTTCCATTTTCAAAGACTTCCTGAGGGGATTCGGGAAAAGTGTTGCATCAAAGGAAATCAAAAGGGCCGGGAGCGGACCGGCCCTGGCCTTCTGTTTCCCTCGGCCATTCCCCTATAAAATGGGCTAAAATTTTTCCCAACCCAAAAGGTTATTTTTTTACCATTGAACAATAGGGGGAAGCCAATTTGAATTATTTTTATGGATGTGGAGTTAAGCTCTAAATTTGCTTACCAAGGGAACAAACAGGAAATTTCCAGGGTTCAAAAGTTGTCTCCCCAAAGGAGGGCCATTGAATCCCCCAAAGATGAATGGAGGGACTGCCCAAGTCATCTTCCTTTTTGTTAATGGGGGAAAAGGAACCCAAACCCATTTTAAAGTTTTCAACCATTTAATTCACTGATTTGGTACTAGGAAACGGGGAAAGGGAATCTTCCTGATTCCTTCTGCCCCTCCGGCCATTCTTCCCTTTTTAATTTGGAACCTCCAGAACCTGATTTCGGGGTAATTTGGGTTTCCAACGGGTTATTGAAGCTTTAATTAAGTCTTCCACAAAATTCCCACTTCCCATAATAGGATCCACCCTAAAAGTTGTAAACCCAAACTGGGTGGATATCTGGTTTTGGGTTTTTCTCTTGTATTAAAAAAGGTTCTTTGTAGTCCCTGAAAATAAAAGGGGTTTTCCACTCCTCCATGCCGGCCTCCCCAAGGTCCCCTTGCAAAACCGAAAAAATTTTCCTCAGAAATTGTAAGAGTTCATTTTTACATATGGATTAAAAATATGATAAAAAAACCCTGGAACAACCACGGATTATTAATATAAAAATTTTTCAAACCCGGGGTACACTTAAGCACTTCCTTTGGGGCCCCTAGGCGCTACCTCCATTAAGAAAACTTTTTCCCCAAAAAACTCTCCCTCCCCTTTAGAAGGGGAAAGCTTGAAGGAAGGTATTTAAGTCCTTAAACAAATGAAAAACCGGGTCATCATTGCCATGCTTCCAATAGTTATGTCCTTTTTAGCCAAAGAAGCTGTAACATGGCCTTGGGTGTGGAAAAAATTTGAATAGCAGTTGCCAAACCTTACCAAGGGATTATCTATTCAATCCCCCACCAATTAAAATAGGGGGTGTAAAGCGGGTTTCCTTTTCTAGCAGCCAGGGCCCAATTCTGAAGGTTACCAAACGGGGGCTTGCAAAAGAACAGCGGGAAGAAAAATTTGGGGCTTCGAATTTCCTGGCTTAAGCAATTCCCTTGGGGTTTGGGGGAACAGAATATTATTTTCACCCCTTTCCCTTTGGGGGGAATGGGCACTGTACCCTCCCTTTAAGGATCCTAATGATTGATAGGTCCGGGGGAACTGGACCCCTGTAGTGAGAAAAAATTGGGAATGGAAATCTTTCCATCTCTGGGGTCCCCGGCGTCCTCTCACGCATTTGGCAAGGTTGTTGGAAATTTGGGTGCCGGTCCTCCCCCAAGAACGACCTGGGGTCTCCGGGGCCAGCCCGGGGTTGGCGGGAAACCCCAAGCCGCAGGGGGTTGGGTGCTCTAGGGAGTCCTCCGGAATTGAGCAGCCCCCATTTAGGCACATCTTTTTGCGTTGAAGCATTTTCTTCAAGCGTTGGGACAGGCTTGACCTTTCCAGCATCTTTTGCACCTTGGGTTCCTCCCAACCCCTGAATTTTGGGAGGGGGTCGGCCTTTTCGAGAGTCTCTCGCTTTTAGCACTCCCGGGCCTTGGGCTTGGGGCTTTTGTAATGGGACCCCAAGTGTTACCGCTGGGGAAAAAATCGTTCCAAAACCTACCTTTTGCACCCTTTTCTTGACAACTTTTGGGCCTTCCCACGCCCTGGTCCGGGGTTCTTCCCCTCCCCCTTTCGTTAAAGGTGCTTCTCTCCGGGTTTTCTGATTAAGGGAATTAAAAATCTTGGAATACACTGGCCCTTAAAGACCCTTGAATAGTCTGGTTTCCAGTTCGCTTTATGGCCTTGCAGGTTCTTCCCTTTCATTACCTGTGGGTGGAAATAAAAATTCACCCAAAATTTTGGGAAATTGGCCCTTTCATGTAAGTTTCTGACGGGAAAAGTGGGAAGTCATCTGGGTGAACCCCCAGGGAGAAAAATTGAAGGTCTAAAGGAAAATTTGTCTTTTAATTTAAATGTTGTGGGAGTGCAATTTAAATAAAACCCGCAACACTTAAAAAAGGGACCCCAAGGCATATTCCCCCGAGGGGTTTTACGGGGTTCCCCAGGGGGTGGGGGGCCGGGGACCAGAAACTCCAAACGATAAACGGGATTGGCATGTATCCAAGTTTTCAAATCTTTTGTTGGGTTATGTGGAGGGGAGAAGACCACCCCAATTAAATTTGGTTAAAGAAATTCTGAAAAAAAAGGGGCCTTCACGCGTCCCCCCCTGCGGTGGGGGGCCCGGAAAGGTATCCGAATGATCCCAAAAAATAAATACTGTACCCCTATTGAAGGTCCATTTTCAAGGCCAAAAGGGGCTGGAATTGACTAAAAAATCATATTTCCTGGTTTCAAAATCCCAGGCATAAAAAATGGGTTATATAATATCACAGTTGAAAAATTTTTCCCTTCCCTTTCAGGGCGAATTCCCAGGGACAGCTCCATAAGATTAGGTTTTTCCAAAACCCAAAACTACCCATTCATAAGGTATTTGGGAGCACCTGTGGTCTAGGTTTGCTCCACATCTTTAGGATGTCCCTTTCCAGGATCTTGGGAGAATCTTTTGAGGGGTTGTTTACCTGTGGAACAAGTTTCCACAGGCTTCCTTTTGACAGGCTCAGAATTTCTTTCTCCAGGCAAAGGTCAGACCTGAGCCTTTGCTTCAGGGGCATTCTGCCTAGCAGCAGAGGCCCTGTGGATTTTGGTGGCAGCAGGAGCGGTCGCCGTTGAGGCTTTTGAACCCTGCCTGACGGCTCCAAAGACCCCTTTTTGAAATGGGTCTTTTGAACAGGCTTGGGATTCCTTTGCCTGGGCAAAGGGCTTCCCTGAGCTTTTGCTTTTGGATGTGGTGGCAGCTGGACCTGTCACCATTGAGGCCTCTGAATCCTTACCAAAGACTTTATTTTGGGAGGAGGAGTCTCCTCAATAGACCCTTCACCCATGGTGGAATGCACTAGAGGCAGTTTCAGCAGTTGGGGATGAGGTAAAAAGTGACAGAGTGTGTGGTGTAAGAAGCACCAAGGTTTACTCTCATCTGGTGACGAAAACCCCAACCATTAGGCTACCATCTCACTGTGGGGTGAAAGCGAGGATCACGTTGACATACCTCAACTATTTTCCCATGTACTTTCAAAAATATCAAGATCCATGGATTGATACACCATCAATGGCCCTTTACTACCAGGTACTTATTATATGAAATACTTTCATATTTACAAGGTAAGAAATTTTATTGGTGGCTTTGAGGAGGACTTTTCCCCTTCTTACCTGGTTTGCGAGCCGGGAACCATTACAATTCCCAAATTTTTGACCTTTGGAGGCTGGAAAGGTTCCAAAGTGACAACATGTGAGTTCCCGAGGGAATGGTTTGGGGATTGCGTAGGTCGTCAGGGAGAGAGCTAGATCTTTGCAAATTTTTAGTACTCATACAAATTAGAATTCTTCTTCTTCACCCCCCCACCCACCATGGAATCCAACGAGGGGAAGCTATAGTGGGGCTCAAAAAACTCCCAATGAGGAAATTTATGCAGCCACTATTACAGTACTGATCCCCGGTCGTGGACCTATGCTTTACCGATGAAAAAGTGCCTGGTTCACCCTAGCCATATTTGACCAGCCGATTGACTTAAAACCGGCCTTGATCAAGCCACCTGTTTAACCAGAATAGAGGACCAAAGAGGTGTGTCGTTATTGCAGGGCACAGCATGCAGCATCGCTCAACCTCCAGGACTCCTGTCTTCTGGTAATACGGGATGCCACGCAGGCAAAGACACGTGGGAGAGTTCTCCCCGGTCCAAGATGGAATGAACCAGGGGTGGGTGCACCATCCCGAGAGGGGAAGAAGTTCGGTCCTGACTTCTATCGTGTATGAGGGCCTGCTCTCAGTGCTTTTGGTGGGTCTCGCTTTTTGGTTTACCTCGCTTTGCGACAGGTTGTCGAGTTCGTGTCTCTATGTTAAATTAAGTATTATCAGTGGTTCTGGTAGGAGAAACCTGGTATCTTTGGACTTGGACTTTGTGACATGCTACATTACCATCTGTAGGGGGCACTCTTTTACTCTGTCCCAAAGCAGCACTTTGTGAACTCAAAGTGTCAAGAGTACAAAAGGACCACATCACATAGAAGGAACACTGCTTGAAAGGGTCCGTACCTCCAGTATGCCAATTAATGTTTTAAACCCATAATACTTTCAGGTCCATTTTACTTTTTACTTTTTTGTTTCTTTTACTTTGTCTTGATTTTTGTCTGATACATGCCTGACCAGGCAGTCCATGATCTTGTGGCCCCCCTTTTTTGTTATTATTTTATCTGGCATTCAATGCAAATTATATTTCTTACATTATATTTCTAAATTATATTTCATATTGTTTACGTTTTTATTCAGGGTTATCAGCACTAGTTTTTTTTTTTTTTAAAAATTTAAACTCCATTTTGGGTTGGAGTTTGTTTAAATTAGGGAATGGAAGTCTTCGTGCTAACACTCTGAGTAATAATACTTATGGAGTTGGTACACCAACTTAGGGGTGGGAAAATAAGGTTAGTTATTTGGAAATACATCTGGTGTTGTTTTAATGTGCATCACCCTGCTTGTGATCGATTGGTGATGTAGCATCTATAAAAAATTCCCCTGACTGAATTCCTGTAGACCTCCCTAATGAGTGCAATTGCTCAATAAATAAATATACCATGGTAGAGCTTTTACTAGTTCCCAGTCAGATGAAAAAAAATGATATTTACGACCTCTTAAGTCTGGTTCTGACCAAGGCTGAATGCTTGAAACGTTCTTGGGGGTCAGGTCTCCTTAACAGCATATTGCTGGTTACTCTATCTCGCAACCCCCGAAAGGCTGTAAGAAGGCTAGAGAAATGGAGATATTAAGCTGATAATCTAAAAACAGACCAAACTTTGCTATACTTGGGTTCCCGCTTGCAGCAAGGGGGATGCTCAAACCAAAAGGGAAGAGGAAGAATTTCTATGATCTTAAATTTTCTTCCAAACACATCCACGCAGACGCTCAGCCTATGCTATCTCCCTTTTACATTTACACTTACATATCCAACATTTAGCACATACATCCGTACTTTCCTTCCACCCTTCTTCTACAACATTCACACCCCATACACAAGACACACAGTTCCCGAACCCACTAATCGGGTGGTGGCAGTGTGCCATAGGCCTGGAACCTTACATCTGTTTTCTGCAGACAGATCTTTTCCTAAATAAAAATCCATATTCTTTGGTGAGCCCAAAAATAAACCAGACATATTGAACTCACTGGGTCTAGCCCACTACAAAAATGAAATAAAATATCTATTAAATTAAGAAAAAAAAGGAAAATCGAGTAAAATGGACTTTTGGGTCTTAAGAATGAAGCAAAAAGAAGACTTCATATATAATAAAAAAAATAGAAAACGGGTATGAGAAAGGAGAAACTTTACTAAAACTACAAAAATAATAGAACAAAAAAAAAAAACAAACAAAAAGGTTTGGACCCCCAAAAGACCAGGAGCGAACAAGTGAATTCCGGGCACGGCCAAAAGATGGAAACGAGTGGCGAGGGTATGCTCTTGAAAGCCTGAGCTGAGAAGGATTGGGATTTTTACTTACATGGTTATAAAAGGCTGACTCTTTATTAAGCAAGAGTACTACACAGAAGAGAACACATGAGATGATGTCTTGGCATAAACGCTGAACACAGGGCTGCGTGTCCAGCCTGCCAGCCTTGGGGGGCCGGAGGCTGATGGGGCCTTGTCACGCGACCGCTGGACACGACCTAATGAAGGCCAACTTTGGCTGGGCCTCTTCGTCCTCTTCTTCCGGTCCTTGGTGTAATCTATCCGTCCTCGGGGTCCACACGACATGTACAGGTCACTCAACTGACAAAATCGTGGATAAAATAGATACATCATAGATCTTTACGCCCGCAACTACTACAGCCACAACCTTATTAATGAAAAGGCTTCAGTAAACTTCTGTTTTGCGTGGATGAGTTTACTGAGTACGTATGTGTGTGTGTGAGTGACAGTGAGCATGAATGAGAATGAAAATGAGAGTGACCTCACACAGAGCGGAAATGTATGACAAACATGAAGATTAACGCTCAGAATAGCAATACTGCGATTAAAACAATGCTATTAATAAAGAATTGTTTCTACAACCACACTTAATTCAACAATTACTGATATGCGACGAAATGTATGCACTAATGAACGGTGATGTGAAAAAAATATTTTCAAGCTTTTTGCAAGCAAAACCTCTCAGGTCAGAAATCTCTAGCTATGCATGTCAGACTTTAAAAAACGGGGGGGGGCTTAAACCCAAAAATGCTGTATGAATGAAAACTGAACGAGCCGGAAAAATCTATAAATAACCCGCCCCACTTGCTATCTGTGATGGGTGCTTGTGACATTCTCTAAGCATCTATCACGAAAAGAGGCGAATATTTGGGATTTACCCAAAACATGCAAGCGACTTATGGAGGGTGTGAAGGGCGTGATTAATAAGTGAATAATGATTCTAGTCCTACATTAATGAATGTACATAACTGCAGGTTACACCAATCGAAAGTTGCTGATCGAACAATTAACTTCGGTTTTACTTGTACCTATTATGTAACATCGGGGGCGTAGATCTATCAGGCGATTTACGCAACCCCGGGTTTTTATCAGGCATCCCTTTTGACTGTGATGTGGGGAAGATCCTAACGCTATACTCAAAATAATAAATTATATAAAAGTCACGTTACAAGCTACCCTTCTAGGCTGATAGAACAATGCCACCATTTAGCAATGTACAAAGCTACTCGTATTCTATGGTGCATATAAATACAAAAAAAAAAAAAATAATAAAATAATAATAATAATAATGGGAGCTGTCTCTCAAGCTATCTCACATGCCGACCCATCGGAAGTGAGAGAATGTGAGGTTAGGGCAAGACAGGAAACGCGCAAGAGAATAGAATCAAATGATATGATATTGTGATAAATAATAGTGTTATATCGGCTTGTTCTTTATTAAGAAAGAGTATTACTGTAGGGTTTTGGTAAAACACTACGGTTAGTCAAATTGCTCTTTATTTTTTGGAGCTTACAATTGTGTTCTTTGGTGAGAGCCTAGCTGACGAGTGAGTGTTAATTCTAGGTTCCGCGGCTTAAATGGCCCAGCCGCAATATGTACACTCCAGTCAGGTCTGAAGAGCTCCACGGTGATTTGGGGGGGGCCACATCACCAAACCCTCAAGAGCCTGCTCTACCGTGTGCAGGAGCTCGTCACGAGGTGGTCACCACAGCACTGCTGATCTCGTTTTGGGCTCTGCGGCTTAAGTACACCAGCGTTGTGTAAGTGCGCAGGAACGAGGGGAGCCCGCTGTCCAATGAGCGCGACCCAACCTGGGAAACTATGCTGAACTTCAGGTTGTGGGGTCGTGCTACTACAGGTATCCCTCTCAGAGAGTGAGGAAAGCGAGCGAGCGAAATACCATAAAAGTATCCCCCTCCGGTGGTCACCAGTATAGTAGATGGTGGGTGACATCTACTATTTGAGGTTACTGGTGTTTTTCCTTTGGGGAGTGTTTGTTGTGGGTTTTAGTGCCCCCTGGCTGCTGGAAGGGCGTATGATTTTGAACTCCTCATGTGCTCAAACTCTGCCTTGGCGATGTGGAAACAGTCTGGTGCAAGGGGCCTGCAACGGGAGTAGAACCCAGTGCGTCAGTGCTGCGAAGTTCCGAAGCATAGCTCGATAGGCGCATTGTGGGTGCACTGTGTAAGATGCGAGGGGCGCGTAAAAGGGCCGACGAGCGAAGGTGTGGGGCCCCACTATGTACTAGACTCCGTTTTAAATCCACGTGAAGCCATGGTGCACAAGGGAAGGGTTTCTCCCCGGATTGGTTGCTGAACGTCAGCATGTTGATGGGTGAGCAGTTGGGCAGCCTCATTGTGCGGAAGCGGGCGAGTGTTTGTCCCCTGTGGTATGCGGGGATAAGGCTGACTTCTGCTTTCGTGTCCACAGGAACCATGAGGGAGTGTCACAGACATACGCAGCGCCGTGTGAGGCTGCGGAGATCGGCGCTATTAATTCCCCGGTGCCTTCCTGTTTCCCGGGGCCCGGAACGTGGGGCTCACATGTCGCGCCGGGTGCCGAAACTTAATGAAAAAAACAGTAAATACATTGAGTCGAGGACGGCGGCGACTGTAGCTTGACATGTTTAGGCGCGTAGTTTCGTCCCCCGGTCCCCGGTTTGGGACGGGGAGATCGGGGACTGCGGTGACGAACCTGGGACGCGGTGAGGGTCGCGGGCTGCTACCCTCGAAACGCAGTTGTTAATCGGCACTGTGTCGCGAGGGGCTCCGGGTGAGACAGTAGTGGGCGGTGTTCTGCATGGCCATAAGTCATTAGCATCGAGGCTGTTACTCATGGGATTCTGAAGCTAGGAGGAAAGGCTTGAACTGCCGCCGGCAGACGCTAGAGGAAATCGGCGCAGGATATCGGAAGGCAGGGGTGTTTGGGGGGTCGAGGGGCGTTGTATTGTGTCCCGAGTATCGGAGGGAGTACGGCCGTCGGTGACGTGTAAGAGGGGGCTTAATGCGTTTTGTGGGAGGGCGCCACTCGTGCAGGATGGCTTCCTTGAGGAGTTCATAAGTGTTGTACTCGGGGTTGTTGAGGAGGTCGCTGATGGAGAGAAGGTGGTCTGGTGAGAGATTTGTCACCAGTATCCGATATTTGTGATCGGAGAGGTGACGTTGCGGAGAGGAACTCCTGTTCCACCTGCAGGAACCATTCGGAAAGGCAAGCAACGGTGCAGTAGGCAGTGGTTTTAGGGAGGCTGAGAGACTCATGGCTACTGGACTCTGAACTC
>NC_051399.1:50380992-50382115 GCF_015228065.2 Penaeus monodon | reverse complement strand
TCGATCCAGTACTTGGCTTTAGAGCTGTGGGCGTACTGGTTTTATGGAATGTGTAGCCCTCTTCCAGTTCTGGGATAGAGTGGAAGTTTCCCAGGATTTGTTGATGAGTTGCAGGAGTGCAAGCTCACCTGCCAGTCTTGATGGGAAATGATAGGGTATGAGATCCCATTAGAACATTAAGCCTGAGTGAGAACTGTTTTTGTAGGTTTTTCTTAGTTCTCTCAGAGAAGAGATAACATCTGAGTTATCGGGTTCGGCTGCCCCTTTTTTTTTTTTTTTTGATACGATAAAGTCTGCCTGGTTGCAGGTGTTCTTGGTTTACCCTCAGTTTGGCTGGCAGACTATTGCTGCTTTTTCTTGCAGAGAACTCGTGGTTCAGTATGTTTGCCTCTGATTGAGGGTAGTGGTGTGTGCACCACACCTGACCCATTGTCACAGCTCTGTAAGAGTGGTTTGGTGGTCAAAGGACTGACTCTTTTGGCAGTTTCCTTGGTATCCCTGACAACTTCCCGTAGGAGGGCTAGGTCGTCAGGGGTTCTTTGCCTTGTTTTCTGCACATTTTCACACTGTTGTTGACCTCCTTAATTTCGTCATTAAAGTACCAGGCGTCTTGTAACTCCTGGACCAAGGTCAGTTTTTAGGTATGGTCTGAGAGGCTGCTTGTTTTATCGCATTGATAAGTCTGGCTTCAAGTACCTCCATATTTTCACTCTGTGGGGTTTCATTGCATCTAAGACAGTGGACCAGGGCATTCTGAAACGCCTGCCAGTTGGCCTTGTCTGTTTTCCATCTTGGATTTGGTTGTGGCATTTGGGTTGGGCCAGCATCGATGAGGGTAGTAATAGTGTCATAGTGGTCACTTGTGACAGTCTCATCGACACACCATCAGATTCTTTCCACCAGAGCTGTAGTGGCCATGGTGAGGTCTAGGACCCCTCCTCTGACATGCGTTGGCTCTTGGATACTGAGGAAACCGATCTCAGGGAATGTCTCAAGCACATTGGCTATGTGATAGCCTACCGCATCCGGTGCCTGGCAGGAAGCCAGGATGCGGTGTTGTGCATTGAAGTCTCCCCCTACGATCACTCGGTCTAGTGTTGCAGTAGCACAGACCTGACTGATG
>NC_051399.1:50333492-50365992 GCF_015228065.2 Penaeus monodon | reverse complement strand
CAATGCACAACACCGCATCCTGGCTTCCTGCCAGGCACCGGATGCGGTAGGCTATCACATAGCCAATGTGCTTGAGACATTCCCTGAGATCGGTTTCCTCAGTATCCAAGAGCCAACGCATGTCAGAGGAGGGGTCCTAGACCTCACCATGGTCACTACAGCTCTGGTGGAAAGAATCTGATGGTGTGTCGATGAGACTGTCACAAGTGACCACTATGACACTATTACTACCCTCATCGATGCTGGCCCAACCCAAATGCCACAACCAAATCCAAGATGGAAAACAGACAAGGGCAACTGGCGGGCTTTTAAAATCCCCTGGCCCACTGTTTTTAGATAAAATAAAACCCCACAGAGTAAAAATTGGAGGTACTTGAACAGACTTACAATGCAATAAAACAAGACCTCAACCAACCCTAAAAGCCCTTGGCCCAGGATTTTACAAGACGCCTGGTACTTTAATGACGAAATTAAGGAGGTCAAAAACAGTTAAAAAAGGGCAAAAAAACCAAGGCAAAAAAACCCCGGGGAGCCTAGGCCCCCCTACGGGGGTTCAGGGATCCCAAAAAAACTGCCAAAAAGTCATTCCTTTTGACCCCCAAAACCACCTTACAGAGCGTGAAAAGGGGTGGGTTTGTGGTCACACACCACTCCCTAATCAGAGGCAAAATACTGGCCCCCGGGTTTTCTCTGCAAAAAAAAAGCAGCAATAGTCTGCCAGCCAAACTGAGGGTAAACCAAAAACACCGAAACCAGGCAATTTTATGTATAAAAAAAAAAAAAAAAAGGGCACCAAAACCCGATAACTAGATGTTATTCTTCTTGAGAGAACAAAGAAAACCACAAAAACAGTTCTCACTCAGGCTAATTTCAATGGGATCTTCCCCTTCATTTCCCCATCAATGGATTGAGCTTGCCTCCTGCAATCATCAAAAAACCTGGGAAATTCCACTTATCCCAGAACGGAAGGGGGGCTACCACATTCTCATAAAAACCAAGGTCCCCGCCCCATCTCTCCCCTTAGCTGTCGGGGCAAGAGGGCAGAGGACGTACTAACCGTTTCCAGGGGAAAAATGGGACCCCCACATGAACCCCACCAGAGTTTGTTTGTTTTATTTAATTTATCTGCCGCGAAACATTAGGTATTAGGGGCAATCCCTTTTAAATAAAAATTAAAAAAATTTTTAAAAACTAAAAAATCTACAATAAAAATTTAAAAATAACAAAAAATTTATTAAAATCAAAAAAAAATATTATGTTAATGTAAAAAAATTTTGCTTAAACATTATGATGTTTAGATTTTATTGAAAATTTGTATCCCTAAGGAAACTAATAAGCCCCTCTATCTCACAATCCCCCCCAAACATTTTTCAGTGCAATGGGGGGAAAGTACATCCCTTTTTGGCTAGATTTTGCCATTTTTTACTACATGTGCACGTTAAGGTTTTGATTTTTTCCTATCGGCCGATGAGTCGTCTTGTGGCCCGATTTTTAGTCTGTTAAGAAAATTTCATTTTTCGGTTGGGGGATGCTAGTCCCCCACTCCCAAGATCCAGTTTTTTTCTGAGGTATCCTCCTTTGTCCTTCCCTTTTTATCCAAAGACAACCCTGTGGGGGTTTTGTCAGTGTGGGCTAGATTTTTGTAAATTTTAGTATTTTTCTTTTCTTCACCCCCCCCCACAATGGGCCCAACGAAGGGAAACTATTTTGGGGCCAAAATTCCAACACCCACAGGAGGAAAGGAAAATGTACGACCCACTATTACAGTATGAGGCATCCGGGCCCCTAGCGTCCCGACTAAACAGTCCCTGCTTCACCCTAGCCATATTTGACCAGTCAAATGATTTACCGACCTTTGATAAAGCCCCCGTTCCCCAAAATAAAGGCCCAAAAAGGGGTGTGTTGTAGCTACAGGGGAGCGTGCAGCACGTAAACCCCAGGACTCCTGTCTCCTGGTATAGGGACCAAACGCACGCAAAGACACGGGGGGAGAACCCCCGGGCCCAAAGATGGAATAAAACCGGGGGGTGGGGCACCCCCCCTTCATAGGCCCTTGGTGACCGGAACCCAATTTTGTCTCATCCCTCACTGGGACCCTCCATAGGGGGCTCTCGGGTCGGGCTCACCCCATTTCTTTTGGGACCTCAAGCCCCCCCACCGCGGCAAGGGGGTTTCCGTTACAAATTACAAAATTTCTATTAAATTTTTTTATATTAATTGCTATCAAAGCTATTTACATGCCCAAAATTTTATACGACACCCCTTTATTGACCATGTAAAAATTAAAAAAATCGGTTAGAAGGGGTTTGTGAGACAAAAATTTTTAAAACAAATTTTCCTGAACTATAATAACGAAAAAAATTTTTGGGTCATTCTTTAATCTCGGATACACATGGTCTAAAATTATTTAACGCATTTCCGAAAAATTTTAGCACGGGGGGTTTTCTGGTAAAAAAAAATAATTAATAAGGGGCCTCTGAAACAAATTTCAGTTTGATTCAGTAAAATTAAAACGGAATTTTAAAAAATGATGATACAAAATGTTCCCGAAATCGAAATTTCTCAAGCTTTGGGAAAAAATTAACGGTTAAAATTTTCCTGCCCAAAAGGCGGCTATTGTATATAAAATTATATAATATTATATATATAATATAAAAATTATATAAATTATATTAAAAACATAAACTACATACACACACACACACACACCACACACACATAAAATATATATATATAATATTAATATAATTATAATTTATAATATAATATATTTTATAATTACTTTTAAAAATTAAAAATATATATTATTTTTAATTATTATATATAAAATTTTATAATTATATATAATTATATATCTATATATATTATATATAAATTTATATATGTAAATATATATTTAGATATGATATGATATATTTATATATTTAATACTTTTAATATTATATATATATATATATATTTTATAATTATTACAGGGTTTAAAAATTATATATAAAATATATTTTTAAAATATATTAAATATATATTATTATATATTTTAACTACATAAAAAGCATTATTCAATATATGTGGGATTATATAATATTATATTATATATAAAAATATATATATACACCAACACACACACACACACACACACACACAACAAATAAAAAAAACACACACACAAAAACCCAAAACACAAATATTTATATTATATTAATATATATATTATTTTAATATTATATAATATATATCATACATAAATATATATATATATTATATTTATTAATATAAATATATTATAAATAAATACATATAATAAAATATTAAATATATATAATTATATATATGTAAATAAAAAAATAATAAATAAAAAAAATATATATATATAAATATTCATATATTATAATTTTGTGTGTGTGTGTGTGTGTTGTGGGTGTGTGGTGTGTTGTGTGTCTATTGTAAATGTATATCTATTATAATAAGATATTTAATAATATGTATTTTTGTAGGGGTATATATTTATATTATATATTAATATAATATAAATTTTAATTATATATATTTTCATGTATGTATATATATAAAATTTTAATTATATATATTTTATAATATTAAAAATTTAATTTGAGTATGTGTGGTATGATTATATTTTAAATATATATATTTATAATATATATTAATATAAAATATATATTAAAATTGAATATTGTGTATGAGGATATATAAATATATATATAGAGTATTAATATTAACATATACAACAAAAATTATATTTTTATATATTATATATATAGAATATATATATATTATATATATATTAAAGTATGTATATTTTTAAACTAAATAAATATTAATATATAAATATTATATATAAATTAAATTCATGTAGTTGTGTAATATATTTTATATAATATAAATTTATAAATATTATATTTTTTAATAAAAATATCCCTTATACAATAATTTAATGCTTAATATTTTTAATACCCCCAAAAACACACACAAAACACACACAACCCCAAAAAACAACACACACAAAATATATAATAATAATTATATTTTTATATAATATATAAATATAAAATATATATATATACACATGTGCGTGTGTGTGTGTGTGTATTAACATTTAAATAAGTGTATAAAAAAGCTGTAATCCTAAATCGAGTCATTTGCAGAATACCAAGAAGGCTGGTCATCTCAAGTTTTTATCACTCTAGCCCATTAAACCGGAGGTGATATGAGGAATTTACAATTTTTTCGGGCAGAGAAACAGTACCTTTTTGACCTGCTCCGGTGAAAGAACTTTACGTTTATCTTTTTAAACACGGGGAGAAGAAAGACAATAGACTAAACCACGTAGAGACAGCGGTTTTAAAAAAACTAGCAGAAAGATTTTGTAATGGGTGCTGGAACTGTCTTTCAAACCCATGGTGGTTAAAGAAAGAACAGAGATAGGTCAGGGTCTCGTATGTATTTTATTTTGTACTCGCATAATTGTGAAAGTTTTATTAATTTTTCCCAAAGCTGATTTCTGAAACAGGATAAAAAGGGAAAACAAGTTTTTGGTATTATTTTAAAGTTTATTTTGCAACTGAAATTTTAAAATATAAGGAGAGTACATAAAAAAATATCACCACCAAAAACCCCAACACTCACCATATGTCATATATTAGATATTTATTTATTGTACAATTTTATTTATATAAAAATTAATATAATATTTATATATATATAATATAATATATATATATTAGTATATATTAAAACAATATTTATGAATATATATATATATATATTATATAATAAATATATATATATTATTATAAGTAAATTACAGTGATATGGTTTTAAAAATAGGTAGATCGTGGAAAATAAAAGTAGCCCTAAAGGTTTGTCTACGGATATTTTGTTTGTAGATATATATAAAAAAAACAAATTTAAATAAAATGTACAGTCCCTTTAATAAAAAAGGGATAAACAGGGGACAATAAAAAATGATAATAAATAATATAGAAAATGCATAAACAGATTCTATACCCAAATTAAATACATTTTTGATATATTACTAATATGGTTCATAGTAGGACTAATCGCCTTTCCCGCCATCACCCCAAGAAAGTTAAAGCCACGAACCTCCTTTGCCCGGCCTTTGCATTGAGACAGTTTATTTGCTGAAAAGCGAAAAAGAGGCCCAGATGTTTTTTTATCGCATGACATTAATGCTCACCCCCACTAACAAAATACTGTCATTTTCCACAAAATTCATTTGAACTTTAGTAAAAAAAGTTTATTGTAAAAAAAACAATTTTTGGCGTAGGGGGAGACACAGGGGCCACTCCCCCCCGGGGTTGAGTGTGCGGGGCACGGCTTTTTTTATTTGAGAAGGAATGGGGGGCTGTACTGTGTGAGTGGGTAAAAAAATGTACCGCACGTGACCACGACATTTATTTGATTTGCCTGCAAAAAAGCTGCGTAAAAAGGTAAGAAAAAAAGAAAACAAAAAAGAGTTTTTTTCCATGAAAACCTTACGATTTTTAAAGGGGATTTTTTTTATAAAAGATTATATATTATATTTTATATATAATATTATATAATATAAAATATATATATATATAATAAATATAAAAATTTTTTAAAATTAATAGTGTGTGTGTGTGGTGTTTATAAATATTGTTACCACGTAAAATATTTCAAGATTAATCGCATTTCTTTTTTTTGGTTTTTTCCCATCTGTTTTACAAAGGCCTGAACGAAGAAAGTGGAGACATTAAGCAATCACTTTTTTCAATGAAAGAAGAATGAAAAACCACACAACAACACCACACACACACCACACACACAACACAAAACCCACCACACACAACTATATATATATATATATATAAATTTTTAAATATATTAAAATTTTCCACACACCACACACACCACACACACACACCAACACACACACCACACAACACACACACACACAAACCCATATAAAATATATAATATATTTTAATTTTTTTTATATATATATATTTATTATATATTTGTGTGGGTGTGTGTGTGTGTTGTGGGTGGTGTGTGTTGGGGTGTGTGTGTTTTATTGGGTGGTTTTTGTGTGGTGTGAAAATTAAATATATAATATAATATTATATATATTTATAATTATATATATATGTTGTGTGTGTGTGTGTGTGGTGTTGGTGTTTGGTGTGTGTGGATGTATATTTTAAAAATTATATATTATAAAATAAAAATTATAAAATAATATATATAAAAAATTTTAATATATATTATGTATATTTTTAAATATATTATGTATTATATATATATTTATATATATATTTTAAATATATTATATATTTTATATATTGTGTGTTGGTGTGGTGTGTGTGTGTGTGTGTGTAAAAACACATGAGCACTACAAAATATATATATATATATAATATTAATAATATAAAAATTATATATTAAAACATATATTATATATAAAAATTTTATATAATTTTAAAATCTATATATTTAAATTAAAATATATAATAAAATATAATATATTATAATATTATAAGCCCCCATTTCCTGACAAAAACTGTCGTGCTGATTTTCCCTTTGGGGGGGGGAGTTTACATAAACAACTGCATCTTGCTAAAGGTGTAAGGAGACTTTGGGGAATTTCATTTTGTGATGCTGCACTATTATTTTTTTATTATTCGGTGATTTTGATTTTTGAGGATTTTTGCCCAAAGTCTAGACAAAAAGTATATGTGCGCGGATGTGCGTGTGTGTGGTGTTTTTATACACAGAGAAGAGTAAAACCTTAACAAAAAAAAGCTTCATATCTTTAAGGTCAAATAGAAAGCGAGGCTCGGGTTTTATTTTTCCGAACTGGCTTACAATTAAATATTTCAAATTGTCCTGCTTTGGGAATGAAAAGGCAACATTCACGTTTATGCATATGATATATGCTTTGCATGGTTTAGGGTAAAGGGAAATAAGGGAAACTTAATATAAACTAATTTTTCACCATTAAGTATAAAAGTTTAAACGCAATACCATTTTAAATGAAATTAAAAATTTAATGAAAATTGGCATTTTAAAAATATTTAAAGGAGGTGACGCCAAACCCGGTGTAGGTGAAAAAGGAAAAATAGGGTGGCGCGGGGCCCCCATTTTCATTTGATTTTTAGTTTTCCGTCATTGATTGTAATTTAAAAATGTTAAAACTAAAGTTGCATTATTGTTACTCCAAATGTTTTTTCAGGAGACAGTGTTTAATTATTAATATTATTAAAAAAAAAAATTTGATTTGAAATTTGAATACTTTCCTAAGAATGGGGGGGGAATCAAAATTTGGGCAGCGTCAGGTAGGGAAGTCTCTCTCTCCTCTCTAACTTCTCTTTCCCCCTCTTCTCTCTCTCCTCCCTCTCCTTCTCTCCTCTCTTCTCCATTATAATATATATTATTAATATTTTAATTATAAAATAAAATTAAAATTAATTTTTAATATATATATATATATTTTATTTCTGGGTGTGTATGTGGGAACCAGAAAAAGGTACGAAGTAAAATGCAAACGCCATATTGGCTTATTTCAAACCCATATGTGTATGTCGTAGG
This sequence comes from Penaeus monodon, assembly GCF_015228065.2. Taxonomy (NCBI): domain Eukaryota; kingdom Metazoa; phylum Arthropoda; class Malacostraca; order Decapoda; family Penaeidae; genus Penaeus; species Penaeus monodon. The sequence goes on along the minus strand of NC_051399.1, from coordinate 50,358,402 downwards.
TTTGAGTGTAGATAAAAAGTTGTGGTTATGAAATTTAATATATATATTATTATATATAATATATATTTAATAATTTTTATTATATTATGTTTGTGTGTGGTGTGTGGTGGTTTGTGTGTGTGGGGTGTTGTGTGGTGTGGTGTGGGTGTACGTGTGTGTGATATCTGTCTATTTTTATCTATCTATTGTCATCTATTATGTGCGTGTCGTCTATCTATTTTATCGTATCACAGAAGTAGAACACACACACACACACACAACATATAATTATTATAAAAATATATATTATATATATATAATATATATTTTTATATATATATATATATATATTATATTATATATTGTATGTGGTGTGTGTGTGTGTGTGGTGGTGTGTGGGGGTTTGGTGTGTGCGTGTACGTAATATGATAGAAAAAAATAGATAGTATCATGATTAAAAGCACTTCCATTAAAAGGCTTTTGGGGTACTTTTTTCACTATTGTATAAACCCTTAAAAAAGCACAAGAATGATATTCGTTCAAGAGCCCAAAAATCGAAAAAATAAAAACTTTGATCCAACGGGCGTTTCTGTGTAAGCGAAAAGAGGGTGTCGAATCTCACTTGTAACGTCGAAGAAGGGGACGGCTGAGCAAAGGAAACCCTCCTGGAGCGAGGCAGCTTGAAGCCTTCGTCGCGGGGGGTCCTGCTTAGTTTATTACCTGCTCTATAACGTCACATGTAATGACCTGTTTATATATACTCTATACATGGGAAAGCATAAGTGCGTAACCCCTTTTTATATAAAATAATGATACAAACATAACATAAAAAATTGCCCAACCCTCATCTATAATTTAAATATTTTATATATATATATATTATATATATTATATATATATTAATAATATATTACAATATATATATATATTATTTTTATATAAAATTTAAAATAATTTAAATATTATTATTATTATATATATATTATATATTATAAATAAAATTATATATATATATATTTATATATTTTTAAATAAATTTTTTTTTTTTTTTTTTTTTTTTTTTTTTTTTTTTTTGTTATTTATATATATATAGATATTATAAATTAATATATTTTTATATAATTTTGTGTGTGATGTGATATATGAAATAAAAAACATATCATAAAAAATTTGCCAATGCACAAACTCTATATATATATATATATATATTATATATTAATTATATATAATATTATAAATATATAATTAATAAAATAAATGGTTTGTTATATATATATATATATATTAAATTATAATAATATATTATATATAATATATATATGTGTGTGTTGTGGGTGTGTGTGGTGGGTGTGTGTAATATACACACTGAGCCCTATTAAAACATTATATAATATAATATATATATATATATATATATTATATATATATATTAAATGTACATGCATATATTAATATAAATATTATATATTATATATTATAATATAATAACCCCCCATTTCCCGCTGACAAAAATGTGGCTGCATTTTCTATAAGGGCGGAGTCACAAAAAACAACTGCATTTTGCTGAGAGTTAAGGAGCACTTTGGGGAAGTTATAGTGATGCGCCTATTATTTTATTTTTTCGGTGATGATGTCGATTTTAAGGGTTTTATTGCCTAGTGCTAGACTAAAGATATGTGGGGATGCGGTGTGGGATGTATTTTACACGAGTAAGATTTAAACTTTAACATTAAAATGTTTCAATCATTAAGGCAAGATAGTAAGCGGGGCTCGGGTTTTATTTTTCCGTAGATGGCTTGCAATTAACTTTTTTTCGATAGGGCCCCTTTGGAATGAAAAGGCAAAAATATTCACTGTTTTTTGAATATGATTATGTTTTAGCATGTGTTGAAAATGGTCAAGGGAATAAGGGGAATTTTTTTTTTTTTAAAACAAAATCTTCCCCACTTATTAAGTATAAAATTTGTCAACGCATATCCCTTTTAAATAAAATTAGTTCAATTAATAAAAAGGGGCATTTTAAAAAATTTTTAAAGGAGTGTGACGCAAAAACCCCGGTGTGGGTAAAAAAGGAAAAAAATAGGGTGGGCGGTAGGGCCCGCACATTTTCATTTTGTTTTTGTAGTTTCCGTCTTTTGATTTGTTTTTAAAAATGTTAATAACTAACCTTGCATAAATTGTTATTTCCAAATGTAATTCGTGAACAGTGTTTAATTATTTAATATTTTAAAAAAAAAAAATCGATTTGTTAAAACTTGAATACGTTCCTAAAAATGGGGGGGGAACAAATTTTTGGTGCAGCTAGGTAAGGGGGAAAGTCTCTCTCTCCTCTCCATCCTCTTCTCCTCTCTTCTCTCTCCCGGCTCTCTCTCTTCTCTCTCCCATATATTATATATATATATATATAAAATTTTAATATATATTTTTAAAATAGTATATATTAATAATATATATATATATTATAATAATTAAATATAAATTTTTCGGTGTTTTTGGCAAAACCAGTAAAGTGTACAAAGAGAAAATGCAACACCCACTATTAGGTTATTTTTAACCATATGTGTATTCTGTAGTGTGGAGGAGATAAACTGTGTGTGGTTATTTTATATATATTAATATATACTATATAATATATATATATATATTATAATATAATATATATTTTGGTGTGTTGTGTGGGGGTGTGGTGGTGTGTGTGTGTGGGGTGTGTGTAGTGTTGGTATATTGTTTTTATTATCTATCTTTTTCTATTATCTGTGCGTGTCGTTATTTTTTTTTCTATCTGTAACCAAAATGGTAGATACACACAACCCACACACACATATAATTAATATTATACTAATAATATATAATAAAAATATTATAAAAATTATATTATATTTGGGTGTGTTTGTGTTTGTGGTGTGTGTGTGTGTGTGTGGTGTGTGTGTGTGCTGTACGTTATATTGATAGATGAAAATAGATAATATCATGATTAAAAGCACTTCACTTAAAAAGGCTTGGGGGGCATTTTCACTTTTGAAAAGAACTTACAAAAGCTACAAGAATGAATTCTTTCAGATGCCCAACAATCGTTAAAATACGAACCTTTTGCCCCACAGGCGTTCTCTGTAGAAAGCGAAAGGAGGCGTGATGCGAATCTCACTCCTGAAAGTCGACGAAGAAGAGGACGATTGAGCGAAGAAAACCATTTTGGAGCGAGCATTTCTCGGGAACCCTTTCGTCGCGAGGGGGTCCGTTAAAAATTTTTACCTCCCCCGATAAGTCACAGAATACGGGTTTATAATATATCAATAATGGAAAGAAAGTGGTAAAACCTTTTAATATAAATATATGATCCAAAACAAACATACAAAATTTGACCAAGCAAAAATTATTTTATAAAAATTTAAATATTATATTTAATATATATATATTTTAATTATATATATATAATTATAAATATAAATATAAAATAATATTTTTATATTATATAATAAATATATATATATATTTTTTTATAGTAAATATGATATATTATAATATAATATTATATTATATATAATTATTATATAATATATTATATATATAATATATAAAATTTTTAATTTATAGATAATATTATATTATAAAATAAAAATTATAAGTTATATATTATTATAATATATTTATATTAATATATTATATATATAATTTTAAATATATATATATATATATATTTTTTGGGTGTTGGCAATAGCATACAAAAATACATACAAAATTTGACCAATCCAAACAATTATTTATTATATATATATATAAATATAATATATATAATTATAAAAATTAATATAAAATGGTGGTGTGATATATAGTATAATATATATATTATATTTTATATAAAAATATATATAATAATATATAATAAAATTATATAATATATATGTAAAATATATACATTTTTTTTTTTTTTTATGTTATTAAAATTTTATTATAAAATATATATATATATATATAATATTATTATATAAAAATGTTATAATTAATGTGTATAATTAACATCTTTTGTTATACATCCAACACACAACACACACCACACACACATAATATACGCCCCACAACCAACACACCACACACAGACCACACACACACCAACACACACAACACACACATATATTATATATATTATATATTATATTATATAATATATAAATAATATTTTATAAAATTTTATATTATTTTCTATATTATACACCACACAAATAAATTTCGGGACCTGAGGGTCGGAGCCCAGGCTCAAACCCCCTGGACTATCGGGGCAGTCACACACCACACACACACACACACACCCCAACATCTAATTATATATATATAATATATATATATATATTATATTATATAATAATATATAATATGGTGTGTGTGTGTGGTGGGGTTTTGTGGGGTGTGTGTGTGGGGGTGTGTGTGTGGTGTAGTGGTGGTGTGTGGGGTGGGGTGTATGTGGTTGTGGGGGGTTTTGGTGTGTGTTGTGTGTGTGTGTGTGTGTGGGTGGGTTTTATGGTGGTTTTGGGTGTGTTTGTGTTTGGTTTGAGTTTGTGTGTGTGTGTGGTGGTGGGTGTGTGGGGGTGTTGTGCGCGCGTGTGGTGTGTATCCGTGTGTGTTTCAAGGGTAAGGGGTTTTACTTTTTATTTTTTTTATTAGAATCGCGAAAATACATTTTTTCCATATGACGATTTTTTATTTATCCCTTTTTACCATTACCTTCTTCAGCCCTTCAGAATCCCGGTTTTAAAAAAAGGAATTTATGAATGGTAAAACCCTTTTTGATTTTTTTCCTGAAACCCTTTTATTGTGTTGATACAACCAATGTAAAGGAGGCTCTGTTAATTCATTCCAAATGTTGTTAAAGGGTTTTTGGGCACATAACCCATTAACATTACACTTTTCCTACTACAATTTTTTATCCAATTCATATACTCTACTAAACTACTGCTCTGCTGCCACTACTTCTAAACTACTAATCTCATACAAAAAATAACAAAACAATGGATGAATAAATTTATGAAATAATCAAAATTTAATATAAAAATGCTGCAGCTTTACGCAATGCGAATCTATAAGTAGAAAGGGAAATTTTAATTTTACTTCTTTACACATTTTTTTAGAAGGGTGGACCTTTAATTGGATGATGAAGGGACAGGATCCCCCTGTTAAAAAAAAAAAGAGTTGTACGGGAAAAAAAAATTGTCAGTAGTGGATTAAGGTTTTTTTATCTCCCATTTTTTGCGTTTAATCAACTTTTTCTCGCGTGGGCCCAAAATTTTGCGAAAGCAATTTTTGTTTTTTTTTTCACTGTTTACTATTATTTTATAACGAAAAGAGAAATTGAAGTGTTTTCTTAATAATCAAAAAAACAAGAATAAGGGGCCCCTGAAATTTTTTTCCCCTGCTGAAGGGTGTTTGAAAACAGAAACATGAAAAACAAAATATATTTTAGACACGATATTTCGGGAAAACCATGGTAAAGACCATTTTAAAACAAAGATATATTCCACAGACAACGCTTTTAATTCAGAAGAAAAAAAGCTTTTGTTGTCATTTGTGCACAGCACGTCCGTTTTTTTGTGGTAGTAAAAAATCGGATTTTTAACAGAAGAAAATAGTATGGAATAAAGGCTGCGAAAAGGCGCGTGTAATTCTTTGATTTCGCAGTTTGTATTACGAAATTAGAGCGTGGCGATAAAAAGTCTTTACGGGGAGGCCCAAACAAAAAAGTAGTGACGTTACAGGGTTTTCACTAGTGGTTGAGGATGGTTGTTTTATCCTTTGGAGACAGGCCACTATTTTGAATTAAAACAATTATCATTCAAAAACAAAAAGACCTGATCGCTTCATGGGAATTCGAAAAAAAGAAATTTAAGCAACGCACTCTATATGATGAAAACAAAATTTTTTGCTGTGCCCTCTACGCTAAAAATACAAGGTTAAATTAGTTTGGGGCTATTATGAATTTTTTGGGGGACACTAGAAGAAAAAAAAAGGGAAAGGCAGGCAGAGGGGGGAGAAGGGAAAATTTTTGCATCAAACGTACCCCCAAAAATTCTGGGCAAGAACGAAAACTTATAAAGTATTTTATTGATTGAGCACAGATTAACGAGTTCCGGATACTTTGCGGGGTTAAACCTTTTTTAACCTTTGGGCAACGGAGAATATCACTAACTTTTTTTTTTTTTGATGTGTTTTCATCTCCTGAATTTTTGCTGTGGAAAAAGCCGTTTTAATTTTTTAGTGAACAGGCAATATTATTTTGTTTTCGAAAATTTGGGAGAGAAGGAGGGGGAGAAAAGGAGAGAGAGAGAAGGGCGTAGAAAAGGGGATAGATAGTATAGATAAGAATAGATAGTAATAGATGATAAGAGAGGAGAGAGAGAGAGAGAGAGAGAGGGAAATAGAAAAAGTAAGATATATATATATATATAATAGATAAATGAAGATAGTAGATAGATAGATAGAGATAGAGAGAGAAGAGAGAGAGAGAGAGAGAGAGGAGAGAGATGTGCAACCACAGCTTCCAAAATATCGACCCTCTCTTTTTTGCCAAAACCACACACCCACCCACAACACACACACACACACACCACACCACCACACAAACACACCACACACAACACACACACGCCCACACAACACACACCACCCAAAGTATTTTGGTGTGTACATAAACAAATTTTGTAAGCCATTAGACAAAAGATCCGTGGCTGTTGCCCCTGGGTCTAAGTGAGTTTAAGAACCCAAAGACTAAATGAGGGTTTAAAAGACGATCACCGGCACAATCACCCCATCACCCCCCCGAGCTGGGTGGCTAGCGCTTAAACCCCAAAACATTGTCTGTGGTTTCCCCCCACTGTGTAGTGCTATTTATTAATAAAAAGTCAAACCGCATGCAGCTATGATACCTCGTAGCATTTTATTAATTGGGTTCATGCTTTTTCAGTGTTGTATGTAGTACGTTTTTATGTAGTAGTTTGTTGTTGTAGTATGTTTATGTATTATTTAGTATTTTGCATTTATGTAGTATACATTGTGTAGTATGAATCTTGTTGATTATGTATATAGCTGTATGTAGTATGAGTTTATGTATTTTGTTTAGTATGTAGTATGTATGTATGTAGTATGTATGATGTAGCAAATAGAAAACAAAAGAAAAAAGACTACTCATACTTTTAAAAATTTTCACAACGATAGTTGGGTGTGTTTTTTAAACGCGAAGCAAAGGCATCTTTTTTACATAAAAACTTAAAAAAATCTCAAACAGTTCATTTGGGGTAAAGGTAAAGGGAAAGATCATGATAAAGATACTTATAATCAGGATATGATGATGAACTTCTCTTCAAATTTTTCCCTTTCTATTTATATAAATGGTGGGATAAAGGGGTGAAAAAAGAATTATAATTACTACTATAAAGATGATATTTAAAAATGTCAGCGGGGGATACCCCTTCGTCAAAAAATTTTGAATTCCAAAACCCCATTAGGGTGCTGCGAAGGCTGTACCCATGAACAACTGAACACCATTTCGAAAAGGGAAATGCGTAACATGATAGGAAAAAATATATATAGAACGGTGCAGCAAAGATGGAAATCTTTTTTCCTCTGTATATAGGGAAAGGAAGGACAACTAAATAAGGGTCTTTCCATGCAAGGGAAATTTAACTCTGGATAAGAAAGTTAAAGCATGAAAGGAAAAGCTGTCAGGGGGGCCCTTCTGGCAAGACCCAAAAAAAAAAACGCTTTTTTTCTAGAAGCATACTTTCTGCGAGGAAGATACACAGGGATAACGTCCCCAAAAAATTTTTGCTATTTGGCGTTATATATTCTTCCACAGATTCGGATGTACCTTTTAAAAATTTTGGGAAAAGTATTTTATTTTCTACGGAAAAGGGATAGAAAAACTTGACCCCATGCCTCGACTTTGTATATGGTTTTTTCTGTTTTTAAGGGTGGGAAAATATCAGTGAAAACCTTTTTCTTTTATAATTTGGCTAACAGGAAGATTCACTTTCCTGCTTTATTTTTTACTTTTGCCCGTTAAAGTGACTACATTTGAGATCATCTTAGTTTACTTTTTTGTCTTAATATATTGGTAATTCCCCGCCTTTGTTAGTATATTAAACCGTCCTAAAATCAATCCAACTCAAACTAAAGCAACTTAACCAAACAGTCACTTTAGCCCTCCGGGAGGCCATGCTTTTTATCTTCATTATTTTGGAAGTAAATTGGTTTAATTTAAGCACAGCTTTTATTAAAAAACGAAAATAACATAAAACTGTCTTCAGACCCTTTCTTCAGCTTTTTAAAACATGGGTTTTTTAAAAGGGTTGTATTTGTTAAAATAGGAATAAAAAGTACTTAAAAGGTGGGGCTGATTTGGGTTAAATTTCTTTGGTTTTATTTTGGTTGTTTTGCCGTTAATATAGAATGAAGTTGGGAAATTACCACCTATTATTAAAATGGGGGGTGGTGTGTGGGTGTGTGTGTGTGTGTGTGTGCGTGTGTGTGTGTGTGTGGTGTGTGTTGTGTGGGGTAAAACTTGTGAGGGTTGTGTGGTGGTGTGGGTGTGTGTGTGGTGTTGTGTGGTGTGGTGTGTTTTGTGTGTGTGTGTTGGTTTAATATTATATATAATATATGATTATAATATTTTATTATATTTTATATATATTTTTAATATAAATACACACACACACACACAATATTATATATATAAATATTTATAAAATAATATATAATATAATATAATTATTAATATATATATATTAATACAACACACACACACCCACCACACACCACACACACAATTAAATTATATATAATAATATATATGAAAATAATATATAATATATATTTGGGGTGTGTGTGGGGTTGTGTGTGTGTGTGTGTGTGGGTGTGTGTTTGTTTTTATTTGTGTGGTGGGTGTGGGGGAAATTATATATAATAATATATATATATATATATATATATTATATATAATAAATATTATATACAATTTTAAAATAATATAATAATATAAATTATATATACATATATATAATTAAAATATAACAAAAATACATAAGTAAAAAAAATATTTTTACATATATATATATATATATATATATATATATAAATATTATTAAAATATATATATATTATATAATATATATATATATATATATAAAACCAATGCATATATATATTAATGAGAAAATTAATTAAAATTTTATATTATATATATAATATATATATATATATTTCCCCTCTCTCTCTCTCTCCCTTTTCTCTCTCTCTTCCCCTTTTTCTCTTCCCGGCCCGGGGCGTTTTCCCTTTGGGGGAAAGGAAATTTACTCGATTGCCTACCATCCAGGGTGGGGAACCAGCCTAAGAGTGCGGTCCCGAACCGGGTAGATAGAGAGGAACTCGATAAAAAAACCCGGGGGAAGGGAACGGCAAACCCCCGCTCTAAATTTCCAAGAAAAAATGGAAAACCCGATTTTCCAAAGTCCATGTGGGCGGGGACTTGAATAAGGCCCAGGACTCAAAAAGTCACACGGGATAGTCGACTGACGAAATGGCCTTCGTTAAAAATATATATATATATAAAAATTATATATATATATGATATAATAATATATAGATTTTAAAAATTATATTATATATATATAAAATTATATATCCCCCTATTGTATATATTAAATATAATATAAAATTTTAATATTTATTTACTAATAGTTTTTATAATATATTTTATTAAAAATAAAATTTTAAATATTTCTCTTCTCTCCTCTCTCTCTCTCTCTCTCTTCTCTCTCTTTTCTCTTCCCCCCCGGGGCGTTTTCCCTTGGGCAAGGGAAATTCCCGAGCCCACCTACCTTGGGTGGGCAAGCCAAACCCCAAGTCCAGTGACTCCCCGAAACCGGGGAAAAGTGGGACCAAAAAAAAAACCCGGGCGAAGGAAAAGGCAAACACCCTCTAAATTTTCCAAGAAAAAAATGGAAATCCCTGATCGCAAATCCTTGTAGGGCGGGCTTTAAAAAAAAAAAAAAAAAAAAAAAAAAAAAATATTTATAAAAATATAATATATATATTATATATAATTTTATATTTTATATATATATAAAGTTTATATAGTTTTTTATATATATATTTTGTATATATATATATATATATATTATATTGGGGGGTTTTAATTTATATTATTTTAATTATTTTTTTTATATAATAATTATATTATATATATTAATATATTTTATAATATTATATAAAAATTTGTATATTAATATATAAATATATTTTTGGGGTTTTAAACTATTTAAAATTTTTAAAATTTTTATATATATATAAAATAATATATATTTTTATATTATAAATTTTTATTATATTTATTATATTTTATATTGGTTTTTTATAATATTATATATATATATATAATATTATAAATTATATATTATATAATTAAATAAAAATAAAATTATATATTATTTTATATTATATAATATATAAAAATTAAAATTTATTATTTTTATATTTCCCTGGGTTTTGGGTTGTTTTGTGGTGTGGTAATATAATATTTTAAAATATAATATTTTAATATATAAATTATATAAAATTAAATAATAATATATAATATTATTACAATTTATATTAATATAATAAATAAAAATTTTAAATAATATATATATTTATATTATATTATAATTATTTTAATAATTATATACACTTTTGGGGTGTGTGTGTGTGGTTATTATATATATATTATAATATATATATAATATATTATTATTTATATTTATTTTATATTATATTTAAAATTTAATTAAAATATAATATATTATATCTATAATATATATATAATTATATTATATTTACAAAATTAATATATAAATATATATTATAATAAACAATTTAATATAAAAAATATATATATATAAAATATTTTTTTTTTTGGGGGGTGTGTGTGTGGGGTGTGTTTGTTATTATATTAATATAAATTTTATATTATAATATATATATTTAATATATATATATATTAAAATTAATTTATATATATTAAATATATATATATAATATATATAATATATATATATTTTTTTTTTTTTTTTGTGTTTTTTTTTTATAATTAATATATAATATATATTTATATATATAATTTCTATATATTATATAATAAAAAATATATATATAATTTTTAAATATATAATATATATATATATAAATATAATAATAATTTTAAATATATAATTATTTTTTTTAAATTTTTTAAAATATTAAAATATATATATTATAATATATATAATTTTTAATTTTTTATATATATTAAATTAAAATATATAGATTTTAAATAAAATTAAATAAAATATATAAATATTATATAAAATAATTTATATAGATAATTAAATAGGGAAAAAATTTTTATAAAAATAATTTAATTAATTTAAAAATTTAAAATTTTATAAAAATAATATATATATATATATATATATAGATAAAATAAATTTTTTTAATATATTATATTTAATAAATATATATATTATATAAATATTTATTAAATATATATATATATTATATATATATATTATATTTATATGTTTTTTATTATTTTTTTTTCTTTTATTTTGTTTTTTTTAAATTTGTTTGGGTTTTTTTTTAAAATTTTAAAATTCTACCCCTTTTATATAATATATTTATATATTAATAATTATAATTTAAATTATTTATATATATTTACCCAAAAATTTTTTAAAAAATATATTTAAAATATATATAAATATTATATTATATATATAATTTAATATATAGATATATATATATATCTAAAAAAAATTTTTATATATATATAATATATATTTTATATTTATTTTAAATATAAATTAAAATATTATTATTTTTAAAAAACATTATAAATTAAAAAACTTATTAAATTTTATAAAAGGGGGGGGGTTTTTGGGGGTTTTGCCGCGGGGAAAAACCCCAAATTTATTTTAAAAAAAGATAAAAAAAAAAAAAAAGTTTTTTTTGAAAAAATCATTAAATTAAACCCAATCATTTTTTCCTAACCCTTAAAAGGGAATTATTTCTTAAAATTTTTTAAGGGAATTAATAATTTTAAAAAATTTAAAAAAGGATAAATTTTGGAAATAAATAAAAATATTTAAAAATAAATTTAAAATATTTTCCCCCCCCCCGGGTTAAAAAAAATTTAAATGGGAAATAAAAATATTAAAAGGTTATATTTTTTTAAAAAATTTATTTATTTTTATTTTAAAAAAATATTTTAAAAATAAATTATGATTAAAAAAAAGAAAAATGAAAAAAATTTTAAATTAAAAAAATATTAATAAAAGGGACCATAGGTTTTTAAAAATTTTTAAAAATTAATTTTGCCGGGGCCTGGTTTTTTGACCCTTTTAACCGGGTTGGCCTCCCCCCTGGGTGGCCCCACCATTTTGTCGGAAGGGGGGGAAAAAGGAATTTCCCCGGGCCGCCCCCCCGGGGAAAGGGGAAATGGGGAAAAAAAGGACCCAGAAAAAAAAAGGGCCGGAGGAGAAAAAATTTAAAAAAAAAAAAAAATATATATTATAATAAAATATTTAAAATATTAAATATATATATATATAAATTATATTTTATATATAAATTTTATATATATTTTTATAATATTATTAATATTATAAAATTTTTATATATATTATATTTAATTTAAGGATTATAATTGACTATGGTTAATTTATTTTTTATTAAAAAATTTACAGGACGTTGGCAAACAAGGGTTCCTGATTTTCTTGGAATTTAGAGGGTGGTTTTCCGTGCCTTCCGCCGGTGTTTTTTTGATACATCTCTATTTACCCGGTCTGGACCTTATGATTGGGCGGCTTGCCACCCAGTGAAGGTAGGCAATCGAGGAAAAAAAATTTTTTAAAAAAAAAAAAAAAAACCAAAAAAAAAAAAAGAAAAATAAAAAAATAAATAAATATAGAGAGAGAGATTTTTATTTTATATATATAAAATATATATTTAAATATATAATATTATATATATATATATAAATATATATATATATATATTAATATATAAATATTAAAAATATTATATAAATAAAAATATATATATATAAAAATTTTAATTATATAATATTAATATTATATATATATTATATAAAAACCCCCAACATCAACACCAAACCCAAACCCACACCCCCACAACCCCCCCAACCAACAAAATTTATGAAAAAAAAACTCCCCAATAAGGGGCTCTCGGGCTTTTTTGATTCTTTCCATTTTCCCTTTGGGCTTAAAAGAAAAAATTGGAGTTGGACCCGTTAAAAGGGGAGGAACGAAGAAAAAAAAGAAAAAATTAAAGGGTTAAAATTAATTTTAAAATTTAAAGCTTTCACAAGAAATAAGGGATCCAATATTACCGAAAATTAAAATAATTTTTAATTAAAAAGATTTATTTTTTTTAATTTTTGTTTTTAAATTTTAGTCCGTTAATGTATTTATATAAATAAAAACAGATTTATTTTAAATTTTAAATATTTTTTTATAATTTTTTTTTATAATGGGCCTAAATTTGTTTTTTTTTTAAAATAAAATTTTATTTTAATAGTAAATTATTAATTTGTCCTTTTATTTATTTATTATTTTTTTTCCCACCACCAAAACCCAAAAAAAAACCCCCCCCCCAAAAACCAACCCCCAACAGGGGTTTTTGCCCCAATTACATTCTTTGGGAGTCATGTTTTTTTTTTTGATTTTCGCGAGTTCCTCCCCCCGGCTTTTTTCTTGGTAAGGGGGGATTTGGGGGCCCGAAAATAAGGGTGCCAAGGGAGAAGGAGCCCGACGGGGGAACCCAGTTCTCCCCAAAACAGGGTTAATTCGAGAAATTTGGGGAAAAAAGAAAGCTTTGCCCCGAAACCCCCAAAGGAAGTAAAACCCAAGTTCATTTTTACCAAAAAACCCCCTTCATGCCCAGCATTGAAGCAATAATTACATTAGAAAATAACAAGACGTGAAAAAAAGTTTGGTCCTGGTATTTAATTTTTTTTTAACGGAGGTTCGGGTGGCCGGTTAAAACGATCAATTTTGTTTTTTGGGAATTTGGAGGGGAAATTTCCCCGCCTTTGAGATCCCCGGGGCCCACAATCATTTTTTTAACCCGGGGGGGCTTGGGGGGTTTCCCCCGGGTAAAAAGGCAATCGAATAAGTTTCCGGCCCGGCCCTTTTTTTTGTTCCAAAATTTTGAACAGGGGGGGAAAGGGGGGGTCGGACAGGGTCAAACCCCGCAAAAATTTAATTAAATTTAATATTTAAATTTTTAAAATTTTTTAAATTTTTAATTTAAATTTTAATTTTTAAAATAATTATAATATTAAAATTTTTTTATTTTTCTTTAAGAAAAGCCCCCAGATGCGAACCCCTCCCATTTTAAAACTTCGAAAATAAACATTTTTTGTTTTGGGGGATACTTTGGTCGTTTTTTATTAGGTTAAACCCCAAAAATTATCCTTAAGTTTTTATCAAGATATTTAACGGACAAATGAAAAACCCTTTTAACAAAAGTCTATTAAAACCCCTTATTAAAAGCCACCAAACCCCTTAATACGCCAAAAACCCCTGCATGCTTTAAAATAAAAAAGGGATAAATCATATGTATTTAAAAAATTATTCACCCACATTTTCACCTTTTCAAATCCCCAACCACTTTTTTTCATTTCTCACAGAACGCCAACCAAAAACCTTTACATTGCTCCACATATAAGCAAAATACAACTCTAAATAAAAATAAAAATTTAATAAATTAAAATTATTTAAAAAAAATTATAATATAATTTTTTAATATTATTTACCCCTATTAAAAATATCAATTGTTTTTTTTTTCTGTTTTTTGAGTCTTTACCCCTTAGTAGGGGTTTTGGGTTTTTCCCTTCCTTTTTTCCCTTTTTTGGAAAAAAGGGTTCTTTTTAAATTTTTCAATTTACCGTTGAAAGGGATTGTTAAATGAAAATTTTGGATAAATTTTTTCCCCCAAAAAATTTATGATTAGTCGGTTTTTTTTTATTTTTTATTCCCAGCGCCCCGTGTTCCCCTCCCGTATGAAAAACCCAAAAAACCCCCCCACCATAATTTAAAAAAAAATATTATATAATATATAAATTATATATATATATAATAAAAATATATATTAAAATTTTAATTAATTCTATATTTTATATATATATTAATATATATCTTTTAATAAAAAATATATAAAATTATAATGAATTTTTTAATATTTTACAAACATAAATCTATGATTTTATCACCTTTTATTAAAAATTATATATAATATATATATATATATATTTTATAAATATACCAAAAAGGACAACCCAAACACTCAACCACAAATAAAAATTTTTTGTTTTTTTTTTGCTTTTGGGTTTTTTGTTTTTTGTTTTTTTTTGGTTTTTTTTTTATTGGTTTTTTCATTAAATATTTATTAAACATATAATAATAAAAAAAAATAAAATTTTATAATTTACATAATTTAAATTAAAAAAATTTTAAAAATATATATAATAATAAAATTATATATTTTAAAATTTATTATTAAAAAATAAATATATAAAATTATTATATATATATTTATATCTTTTTTTTTTTTTTTGGTGTGTGTGGTGTGCGTGTGGTTTTGTTTTGTTTTTTGTTATTGTTTTGGGTTTAAAAAAAAGGTTCAATTTTTTTGGTTTTTTTGGTGAAAAAAAAAATAAAAGTTGAAAAAATTTAAATTTTTTAAATTTAAAAATTAAACAAAAATTTGTTAAAATAAAATTTTTATATAAATTTTTTTTCAATTTATTAATATATATTTTTTTTTTTTTTAAATTTTAAATTTTATTTTTTTTTGTTAAAAAAACACATAAAAAACACCACACACACAATATAAAAGTATATATATTTAAAATAAAATAAAATAATAGATAGAAAAATAATAAAACTAATAATAAAAATAATACATAAAAAAAATATTTTTATATTAAAAATATAATATATAAAATATTTTTATATATATATTTATTTTTATAATAATATTTTATTATATTTTAAAAATATATATATATATTTATATATATATTTATAATATAATTATAAATATTCATAATATAATATTATTTTTTTATATTATATATATATTTATTATAATTTTAAAAAAAAAAAAAAAAATTAAAAAACTTAAAAAAATTTTTTTTATTTTTTTTTTTTTTTGGTTTTTTTGGTTTTTTTTTTTTTTTTTTTGGGGTATGTTTTTATTTTCCTTTTTTTTTTTCTTTTTTCTTTTTTTTATATAATTATAATATTATATTAATATAATATATAAATTATATATAGATATTATTATATATATTTTAAAATTTTTATTATTTGTTTGTTTTTTTATGTTTTTATAAAAATTTTTATATATAATATATTATTATAATTTATATATAATATATTTTGGTTTTTTTTTTTTTTTTTTTTCTTTGTTGGTTTTTTTTTTATTTTATATTTTTTTAAAAAAAATAAATTTTTTTTAATATTTTATTTTTATAATTAACTACCAAAATAAAAATTTTTAAAATAATAAATACCCCTTTTTTATATATAAAATAAGATATAAGTTTTAGAAAAATTTTAAAAAATATATATATAATATATAATTATATATATATATAATATATTATAATATAAAATATATAAAAATAAACCCTTTATTAATCCTTTAAAAAATTTTTATTATAATAAAAAATTATTTTTTAAAATATAAATTCCCCAATTGGGGTTTTACCTTAAAAACCCACCCCTTAAAAGATATTATTTTTGGAAAGTGGGGAGGAAGGGTTTATCGAACATTTTCCTATTTTTCCCCAAAATTTCTACCTATAAAAAGGGGAGGAAATAAAGATGTAATTTTGAGTGGCTTTATAATATTATATTAGAAAAAAGAATATATATATATATGAAATCTATTATATAAAATATTATAAATTTTAATTAATTATATATATAAAATTTTAAAATTAATTTTATATTATAAAAATAATATAATTTAATAATATGTTTTAATATAATATATAATAATATATTTAAATAAATTTTATAATTAATATATAAATATATATTTAAAATAATATATATATTTTTATATATTTTTTATTATAATATATTTTTTATATCGAACCATCATCAGAGTGATATGCCCCCCCCCGTCGTGACAGTCTTGAGCCTGGCCCTTATATTCAAGTACCCTTCCCACAGGACTTGGCAATAAAGGATTTCCATGTTTTTCTTGGAATTTAGAGCGTGGTTTCCCGTTGCCTTTCCGGGGTTTTTTATCGAGTTCCACTTTTTTGCCGGTTGGGGCCTTCATGACTGGGTGGTTCCCCACCCAGTTGATAGGTAGGCAATAAGGGTAATAATAATATATATATTTTAAAAATATAATAAAATATATAAATATAAAATATTATATATTAAAATTAGTTATAAATATAATAATATATAAAATATATATATATATACATTTTAATAATATATAATAAAAATTTTTAATACATACATATATATTATGATATATGAATAATTATTAATATATATTTTAAAATTATAAAATAATATATAAGTTTTGGATGAAATTATAATTTTAATATATATATATAATTTTATATATATATATATATATAATTAAAATATAATTAATATATATATAAATAAAATAATTAATAAAAAAAAAATTTAAACAATATATATATTTAATATATATTATTATATTATATATATACATAAAACCAACCACTCACTCAACCAAAAACCACAACACACACAACACCCAAAGTTATTATGAAAATAAAACCCCAAAATAAGAAAGACCCAAATCTGACGTTTCGAATTCTTCGCGAGTTCCCCTTTTGGGACAAAAAAAACCGAAAGGAACAAAAAGAGAATTTGACAAGAAAATATAGGGAGGAGACAACGAACGAGAAGAAAACGAACAAGATCTGATCAGGTTCGGGGAAAAAGGGTCAATTCGAAATTGGGTGAAAGCTTGTAACTAACGAGGAAGTAACACCCAAAGCTTCATTGCCAGCATCAATTTAAAAAATTAGGCTTTTTTTAATTAAAGGATTCTAGTTTTTTTCTTGTGTAAATTTGTTTGATTTTTAATTTATTTACCGCTTTTCCTGTTAAAGCGGGTGATTTTCCCCACGAAAAAAAAACACGTTTTGATTTTGCAAATCTAACATCACTTTTTTTTCATTAATTTTTTTCCCGTTTTTGATGTCAGATGGCAACTCCCACGCCCATTTCCGTTTTTTTTTTTTTTTTGAAAAAAATTATTCAGTTTTAAATGGTCGAGCCCCCGCAAATTTGATTAGCTTTTGCTCCCTCTCTTTCCCTAGATTATTACGGTTTCCCTTTTTGCCTTTTTACCTTTTTGCTTTAAAACTCCCTAATATGTGAAAGGTTTTTTTACTCTCCCCCTCTGCCCTGAGCGATCCTGATCGCCGCCGTAATCAGGGGCTCCTTGCCTCCAGTGATTGAGGAGCTTTTTTGTGTAGTATGTTTTTTTTTTTGTTTGAGGGGTAGGACCCGATTTACCCCCACCAAATGGCTTAGTGTATTTGGGGGGGGGGGAGTAGTTTAGCGGGATCCCACTAAAAAACCCCCTCCAGCGGGGATGACACTGTCTAGGGTAGATTTGTGCAGCCACCCCGGCTGCTCACACGCCAGATATACTCCCATAAGATGGGCTTAACTATCGTAGATATTTTTGGTATTTTTTTTAACACTGATTTTTTTTTGCGTTTTCACGCCCAGTGCAGTTTTTTCACCTGCAAAGGCCCCAAGTACCCGAAAATGTTCTTTTTCGGCACATGCACAGAAAGCATACACCTTTAAATTTCCTAGCTTAATTGAATACCTCCACATTGACAAATACACCAGCACAGAAAGTAAAGATGTAGCGCACATAAATGCGTATAAAATTTTTTTTAACGGTAGGCATGTTTGACCCGCCGTATCACAACATGATTTTTTAAATTTGTATTTTTATGTTGGGATCTTGGGTGAGTCGTGGTAGGGTCCCCCCCTTTCCATGAGAGTCCCGGTTTTCCCTTTTACGTAATATTTCTCATTACCCGGGGGCTTGGACAGCAGACTTGGGCGGCTTGCCCCCCCAGTGGTAAATAGGCAATCGGATGAATCCTCCCCAAGGAATTTCATTATCTAGTTTTCGATTTCCCTAAAATTATGTTAATCAGCGCGCGTGTTCACATACGCGCGCGGGTGATGCCTGTGAGCGGGGAGCCCCCACGCATATATTTATTTATATTATATATATTATATTTTAAATTATATTATTATAAAATTTAATTTAATATATATTTTATATATATATATATATATATATATATTATTTAAAATATATAGTATACGCACCCAAGGAATTCTCGTACTAGATTCGATTTACCAAAAAATAGTTAATCCGCGCGTGTTCACATACCCCGGGGGTGATCCCTTGTCGGGTGCACCCCGATAAATATATAAAATTTTTAATAAATATATATATATAATATATATATATATATTATATATATTTTATTTTTGAATTATATTTACCACCCTCAGTATGCGAACCACATATGGCACTTTTGTACATACTTATGACTATACAACAAATTTAATAGCTATAGGGTATGTGACGTAAGGGAATTAAAATAAAGGGTTTTGCATTTTAAAATTTTGGGTTTTTTACGGAAAAGGCATTTTTTTAATATGAATAACTATTTCAGTGATACAATTTTTTTTCCTACATTTATCATAAGGCTATATAGTGCGGTTTCTTATTTTCCCCCTCCCCATCCAAAGGCCCCCATCTTTTCTTTTGTCTCCCCCCTCTCTGAAACGCCACACCCCAAAATACACACACACACACCACACACCATTTTTAAAATATATATATATAAAAAATATATATATTATAAATATTTTAATAATATAAATAAAAAAAGATTAATATATATGATTTTAAATATAAATATATACTTTTATACAAATAGGTTTATAATAACATTTTCAAAACATATATATATATTTTAATATATATATATAAAATTTTAATATTATATATTAACACACACACCCCACACACACAAACACACCCAACACAAAACCCAGCATACACACCTAAAAACATTTTTTGGTTTGTGTATTGGTGTGTGTGTGTTGCGTGGTGTGTGGTGTGTGGGTGTGGGTGTGTGTGAGTGTGTGTGGGTGTGTGTGTGTGGTGGAGTGGTGTGTTGTGTGTGTGTGTGTTGTGGGTTGTGTGTTGTTTTGTGGGGGTTGTGTGGGTGGGTAGGGGGTTTGGTGTTGGGCAATATTTATATATTTAAATATAATATATATATAATATATATATTAGGATATATATAATATATATATTTTATTTTATATTTTTGTATATATATTTTATAATATATATATTATATATTATATTGTGTTTTGGTGGTGTTGTGTTGTGTGTGTGTGGTGTGTGTGTGTGTGCGTGCTTTTGGTGTGTGTATGTGTGGGTGTGTATGTTTTTTTGGGTTTTTTGTTAAACACACGAAAATTTTAATTTTTTCAATCTACCCATGGTTACCCAATCTCAAATCCCACAATGCTTTTTAAAAAATTTGGCATTCTTATGCACGGGGGTTACTTGTGGTTTTATTTTTTTTTATTTTAGGTACCAAAAAAGGAGGTTGAATTACGAACATTAATAAAGTCGGTCAGCCGAGACACGACCACAAAAATTAAAGGGGCTATAAAAAAAAAGTTGGGTGAGCATTCTTAAAAATCAAAACGGGGATCTAAAGCAGAAAAGTTTGGGTCCCACTGTTCCAAGGGAAACAAGAGAACCGCCCTCAAGATTGATGGAAAACTAAAAACTGCGTTTCCCCATTCCTGGGGCAGAAACCCCCCAACCGAGTCGAAACAACACAAATCACCATAACTGCTATCACACTTTAGTACGATGCTCTTCATGGTCGTCCACACGCCCGCTTTCAGATTTTGGAAAAAACGTCACCAAAAAACACGAATATGGTAGCTTTGGTAGTGACGCTTTCCAAGGGAACGGTAGTTTCCAACAGGTTCTCCCCCTTGGGGGACGGGTGGAGGCAGGGGTCGGTATCCCCCGGGGTAAAGTTGACCTGCAGGGGAAGAGACTCCTCCTTTTTTTCAGGTCTGTAAAATAATAAAAGTAGTGAGATTTTAAGTAACTTGAAGAGCTGAATTTCGTTTTTTTTCATTTCCATAACTGGGTAATCGAATAAAGTGTAAACAAAACACCTATCAAAATTATAAACCTTCGACAAAAAAAGTAGCCTTTTTTTTTTTTTTCCATTAAGTTAGAACTTAACATTCATTCATAACCAATTCGATGCCTCTTATGTTTTTTTGTGCGTTTTTTAATCGCGAACGAGAGAGTTTTTGTTTTTTTTTTTTTTATGACTTCGCGAAGAAAAAACGAGCTAGCGAAGAGAACCATCCGGTTTCGGGGGGGAAAGTGCGTTCAGGAGCGGAGATGGCTCTGGTGAGGGATCCCCGTGGGCAAAAGTACCCGTCATGGACGTCATACCCCGATGTAAGGTTTGGGGAGTGGTTTTTACCTGTTATAAAATAATAAATAAAGCATATATGTTTGCAAAATTAATTGTAAAATATTGATGATAACACACATAAACATATATATTTTATACCCCCTAGACATAGACAGAACATAAGCCCCCAGTACATAAGGAAACCGTGATTCAAAAAACTTAAAAGGGGAATATGATAATGGGGAATAGGTGTGTGATTATAAATGCATTATTTTATATATATTATATAAAATATATATATATATATAATTTTATATATATATATATATATAATATTTGTGTGTATATATGTAATACAGACAGATAGACCAATGATTAAGTAAATTGCTATATATATATAAAATTTATAATTATATTTTATATTTAAAATATTTTATATATATATATATAATATAATATACAATATTATGTATAAATATATTATACATATAAATTTTAATATAATATTTATAAAAAATATTACTATTAATATAATATATATATTATAATTTTTAAAATTTAAAATTTTTTCATTATTATAAAATTATAATATAATAAATTTTTTTAAAAAACCAAAAAAACACACACACAAAAATTTTAAAAAAAAAAAAAAATATATTTTATATTTAAAATTTTAATATTATATATATGGGGGTAGATAGAAGATGATAGATAGATAATAATACTACATAATACATACATACTACAACATACTACATTATACATACATAAAAGTAGAAATAGTATGTTGTATGTATTTTCGCAATATTATATATATTATTTTATTATATATATAAAATTTTTATATGATATTTTGTTATATTTTATATATACACAAACACGCAAGACACAAAAAAAAAAACAAACACAATATATATAATTATATTATAAAAATATATAATATTTAATATATTAATTATTTTAATGTATGATATTACATATAATATAGGTTAAATTTTAATAAATATATAATTATATATTATTAATTTTTAAACATAAAAACAGCATACGCAACCCAAAAAAAAAACACACACAACATACACACACAACCACACACATAACACAGCACACAAAAAACAACACACACACACAAACATACCCCACATACAATATACATACACAACACACACACCCCCACAAACACATAAACACACAAACACAACCACAAATTACATTAATTTTATATGTATACATAAGATACAATATGGATAAATATACAAACACACACCACATAAAAGCACACATAAACCTTACATAACATAACACACACACACAACACAACACACACACACAAACAAAACCACACACACACACACACACACACACACACACAACACAAAAAACCAACACAACCAAAACCCCTAAAAACACACACCCCCAATAGTATTTTAATATATATAAAAAATATTTTTTTTATAATATAACATGAATTGAATTGTATATTTTATACACATACACACATACACACACACACACAACACCACACACACACACACACACACACACACACACACACACACACCACACACACGAACCACGCACACACACACACCAAAAAACATATATATATATATAATATAATATAATATAATATATATATATTCTTCTTTAAAGGTGGTTCAGTCTGGCCGCGTGGTCACAGGATGAAATTAAAGTAGTTTTTATGTTGTGATGCTCTTGGAGTGAGTACGTGGTAGGGTCCCCAGTTCCTTTCCACGGAGAGTGCCGGGTTACCTTTTTAGGGAAACTTTCTCATTTTACCGGGTTGGGACCAGCATGCTTGGGCTGGTTTGGGCCCCCCAGTGCTAGGTAGGCATGTCCGCATTCATAATATATAATATAATTTATAATATATTATATTATTTTATTTTAATAATATATAATATGTATATTTATATGTTACACACACACCACAAACACAACCCAAAACACACCATACACCACAAACCACACACAGCACACACAACCACAAACACACAACCACAACACACACCCGACGACGCAGCCACCCCAACCACAAACCCCCACACACACACAACAATATTATATATATGCAATAATATATTAAAAATTTTATATTATATATATATTTATTATATGTATATTATATATAAATACATATAATAAAAATATAAAATTTTATAATTAAAATATATATATACACAAACCATGCATACACCAATCAAAATAATAATTTTTTAATCAATAAAATATATAAAAATATATATATATATATATTATAATAATATAATATATTATATATTATATTATATATATTTTATATATATATAATATATATAAAAATTAGATAATATATATATAATATAATATTATTAATAATATAATTAATAAATATATAAAAAGGTAAAATTTTATGTTACACACACACACAGCACACACACACACACACACACAACACACACACACACACACACCACGCAGCACGCCACCACACACACACCACCACACACACACACACACATTTTATAATACATATATAATAATATATATATATATTAATATATATATGTATATAATATAACAATATATTTTGAAAATATTATATATATATATATATATATATATTGAAAAAAAAAATATATATTATAAACACACACACCCCAACACACACATATACACACAAACCCCACACACAACATACAATTGTGTGTGTATGTGTGTATGTGTGTGTGTTTTGGGGGATGTGTGTGTGTGTGTAGGTGGGCGTTGTTTAGATATGCATTTATATTTATAATAATATATAATATATAAAATTTTAAATTAATTATATAATAGTATTATATATAGATTTTATATAAATATATATAAATATAAATATATAATATAATTTTATAACACACACATCCACATATATACACCGCACACATAAAAAACACACACACCAGATATATATATATATATATATATAATAATATATATATTATATATATAAAAATTTTGAATTAAATTTAATAATATATAATATATGATAATTATTTAAAATGTATATACAATTATAAATTATATAATTATAATATATATTTTAATATATTATTTTATATATTCTTTTCTTTTAAAAGGAGGTTCAGTCTGAGCCGCCCGGGGACAGCATGATTTCAATTTTAGTTTTCACGTTGTGATCTCTTGGGGAGTCGTGGGGGCCCCAGTTCCCTTTTTCGGAGAGTGCCTGTTTCCTTTTTAGGGAACTTCTTCAAAATATATAATCTTATAAATATATAATATATTATAATATATCTGTGTGTGTTGTGTTGGGGTGTTTTTATACTAAAACATAATACATAT